>NW_016158955.1:10602-28740 GCF_001687245.7 Rhagoletis zephyria | reverse complement strand
CTGATCATTTATGTATACATTTGTCTATATCTATCTCGATTCGTTTTGGCTGTTACAAACAACCGTTATGTGAACAAAATTATAATACCCTTGTGCACAAGTGCGCTCGGGTATAAAAAAAAAGATCGAATATACTTTGTATGGAAGAAAATGCGTGAAAAAAGAATTGCCAAAAATTAACGCGATATTTGAGCAACTTCAAATTTGCCCTTTATTACACTAAAATTTAATGTGCTATAAGTCTGCATACTCAAAAAAATCGGAATAAAAAGTTGAAAATTTAGATGAAACTTTGTACATTTTTTATAATTTTTGCTAAAATAATGAGCTAGAAAAAATAATAAACTTAAAATAAACCAAAGAAAAATATCCAAAATTTATCAAAACGTTGCTGGCTTAATTAGCTGATCGCAGGTGTATATTTTTAACCGACTTCCAAAAAAGGAGGAGGTTATCAGTTCGTCGGAATATTTTTTTTTTTTTTTTTTTTTATGTATGTTACCGCATAACTTTGCACCACGCCAACCGATTTCAATAATTCTTTTTGCAACGGAAAGGTAGTGTCTCAGAGGTGGTCCCATACTAATTTGGTTTAGATCCGATCATTGGTCATGAAATATATAGATATATGTATATTTTTTTAAGTCGGTTTTTTTTTGCTAAAAATTTCTTGTTGAATGGACTAATACATTTTTCTGGCAATGAATTGAGTTCAGGTGTGGGGCAGGCATGCAGGCACCCACTAGCAAAATTCGAATGAGTAGGTGAATGAGTAAGCGCAAATATGTTTTTCAATCAGATACTGCACACATTATAAGTATGAATGCACGTACATACATAGGTAATACTTGAGTGTATCATGGTGCTTTTAATTGCTAATTTATGTTAATTAATTAACGGACAACTGGACAGGCGTGCGATAAAAAGCACGTACAGAACTCGCAGATATGTAAGTATTTATGTTACATTTAGCAAATAAATTGTCACATCCCTGTAGGAAATGCTAACTGCTAATTATGTATGTAGCGACATCTATCGTCAGTTCCATCAGTCTCAATCTCAAAGAGTAGAACTCCCATCAGAGTTTTTGAGGTGTTCAGCGAAATTTTCAGGTTTTCAGCGTAGGTCGTGATTTCCTTCTAAGAAACCCTTTTTCCGGTCTCAGCGATCCGCATCGATCTATGTAAATAAACGGTAGTCGGAAATGGTGAAAGTGGTGGGGTGAATTTTCTTCGATTCTATTTCCGAAGTACTTTTTAACGGGTTCCTATTCTCGCCGTTTTTCTTGTATAGCTTGATTTAAAGGTGTAGGCTGTTATTATTAGGTTGATTGATTATTTCTCAACAGCACATAAACCATCACATCCATCTGATCTATTCTATTCATGGATACTCGTCTTTGGCATTTTCTTTTCTTATTGGGCAGGCTTGACGAGCATATTTTCAAGCTAACTACTGTCGTGGCAGACCCTTTTTCTGGCACCTGTAACAATACGACAGAGGGCAAACTAGTCATAATCCCATCTCAGAGACCTTTCTCATGCGTGCGTCTGCTTCCTCATCTCCCTGAATATCACTGCGTCCCGGACCCCATTAGAATGGATAGCCAGAAAATCAGGATGAAAGCAGCTTAGGTACTCAAGGTAGGCAATTACTGTAAGTTCCCTTAAAGGCGTTTGAGAAACTGATTGCCCCACATAAGAAGTGGGATCACTAGAGATAATTTCTGATCAAATGATCACACTCCTGCAAAAGCAGATGGGTAGAATCAGCTTTAAATACAGTTAAAGGTGATTGATGTCTTCGAAAAAAGTGATTAGGGTTACCCCACAAGGGCTACTACTTTGTGTTTGTTTTCGTCAACGATCTGCAGGAGGTATATCACTGAAAGTTAGAGGATAATTAGAGGATAATTCTTAGGCATATTGTATAACCAATGAGACATAAAATTACAATTTTTGTTCTGCCTCTATGGACGCCGCTCACGGATGAACTAAAACTGGATTGAAAGGTAGGTGGAGGCATCTTTTGTAACGAACACCCCAACGACCCCAAATTTACGCTACCAGATCATTATCGTGTTTTCAAAACAGAGTTCGCCGAAATAAAGGAATCAGCGGATAATACCTTTTGAGGAGGAAATCAGTGTGCTTATTTCTTTGATAAGGCATGAGAAAACCGTCAAGGACTGCCTCACTGTTCTCTCGATCACAGGGCAGGTAACTGTGTATAGCCGATGAGCTGGCCAAACAGCGCACTATTGCCGAACTGTCGCCAAATAAGGAAATGATAGAGGCTCGACTGGCTACATGTAATAGCGAAAGCTGGGAGAAAACCTTGGCATACAAGGTGGAAAGGTCCTGCTGACTACGGCGGCGGTCAAGTCACATCTCTAGTTAATGGCGGGAGTACAAACCGGTCCTACTACTGGGCAATTGTTTTATGGATGTTGTGGTGGAATCATTCAAAATAAAGGCAAAATAATTTAGTCAAATCATGTCTGACAAATTAATCGCCTGTAACTTGAGACAAAAAGACAATCAAAATTCCCTTCTAGTAAACATAAAAACACAAATATTTAATTTTTTTTGCTTACTTTTAGACAATGAAACACGAAACCTTAAAAGCCATTTGGAGCGCATTTTTTGTAGGAGAAACCTCAACACTAGGCAAGTATGTAAGCAAAATCGATAGCAAAATTGATGCAGTGAATTTAAGTGAACAAATCCATTACAGCGTTGAAATTTGAAACATGCACCAATATCACAATGTCACTCAGTTGGGTTTGCCGATTTGGTCATGGCCATTTACCAATGTAGCTCGTGCCATTATGCGAAAAAAAGATGAAAATAAAAGACAAAGAAATGAGTTTTAACTGCATTATAGGATTGACATTCACACTCACTTGCTTGGCCTACAGCTCCCTTTTAGCAAACTTAATGCCTTTTACTTCAGTTAGGTTACGGTTCCATTCACTGATTTTTCTTTCGGTCGATCCACCCCTCTTACCCTTTTGCGTGTGCTTAAACCCTCCACATATTTATTCATTCACTTCTTTTTTTTCTCCACTGCGTCGCTGTTATTGTTTTTCCATCGTCTTTATTTGCTGCTCCAGCTGTCTTTTCGTCTGTCTGCTTGTCAACTGGCGTTGCATTCTTCATATTGCATACAACTTCATCCGTCCATTTAGCGCAGAAACTTGCACGTTTCGTTGATACGAGGAAATAAAATAAATAAATAAAATACGAAATTTCGTAAATAAAATTTCATATCAGCGAATTTTATTCGGCTGTCCTGCTGCACGCACCCAAAAACTCATGGGAATTTCGTTGGTGGCGCACTCTGACAAAGTATGATTCATGCGTTGTTGTCACATTTCAGGGCTATAATAACAACAACAATGCATGGAATATGCACACAGGATACAGAGAAACGCAGGGGTGCATGTGGTGGCAACTGTATGGCAGTCGGAGGGTAGCATGCAGCCAGCTGGGCGGCCTCAAACACAACCACCGTAAATGCAAACATTATTAACTGCTACCTCTAAACTGCTGCACAGGACACACCGCAGATTGCAGTTGGTTGCAGTAATGCATTGAAAATGTGTACTTCCGCGCGATTTTTACACGCTACAAGAAATGCGCTCCTACCTTTTTGCTGTTGTCGCTGTCACAACCTAATTAGAAATAGGAATAGTTGGGGGAATTTCTGTTGGCAGAGAAAAATGAGTATAATTGTAATAGCGTCCTGGTTACCTACTTTCAAATGGGTAATATTCTCAAGTAAACAGCGTTATAAATGAGTCCTTTCAACGCGATATTGAAAAGCATGCGATTTATTTGAGGTGAACGCCCAGATGCGCACCGAAAAGCAGATGTTCTTTTCATGGGTTTAAGGGGTTTAAGAATTGCAAAGAACTCATGATGGAAATAAGAACAATAATACTAATAAATGACGATACTGTAAAATATTTGAATGGCGATAAGCAAACGAATGTTTTGCAATTAATAAACCTTCGATTGGGTTCAATGGAATTACACAAACTGTGGGAAATAACGAACGGATGTACATATTTCATTTTGAAATTGACGAATTATCGTCAAAGAAATTAGCAAACTGGTGACTGAAGACGCCTCCGAATACATAGCAAAACACTCGCAATTCATTTTTCACGTGTTAAGTATGTTAAAGGTGAAGTTTATGATTTTTCAAAACAATTTAAAGAAGCCAAAAATCTAGAGAGTTATAAAATAACCCTCTCGCAGAGTTACAAAACAACCCAAACAAGCTAAGCCGATGGACCGAGCAATATGGCCTTAGAGTGAACCCAGAGAAAACAGAATTAATGCTCTTTACGGCCAGGAATAAGTTCCAAGCTTTGAATTACCAAAGTTAAATGGACAAAGCCTACGATTTTCTAATAAAAATCGAAGTATCTGGGAGTCATACTGGATCCCAAGCTAAATTGGAAAATAAATACATATTGAAGAGAGAGTAAAGAAAGCGAGCATTGCCTACTGCTCCTGTAAGCGGCTTTTTGGAAAGACATACCCCTCTATTCTAAAAGAGTCGCAAAACTTAGCTCATCTCTGTTGTGATTTCTAGTGCGCCGAGAAATGTGTCACAAAAAATTCGATTTTGAGTGCTAGAAAAATACACAAAAATTAAAAAATTTTTATTGTAGCGGCATATTTTTTGCAGCGGCAAGCTTTGAGGCGCAGTAGAAATCACAGCAGTGATGAGCTAAAGTTTGTGACTTTTTTAGAATACGGCTGATTGGGTCTCAATCCAAAAGTTGTACTCTGGATGTACACAGCGGTGGTACGTCCGATCTTATGCTACGGTTCTCGGGTATGGTGGACAGCCTTAAAGAACCAGTATAATCAAGTGAAACTAGGCAGACTTCAGAGAGTTGCATGCATCGGGACCACAGGGGCAATGAGAACTTGCCCTACTGATGCCCTCAATGTTATTACAAACTTATTTCCTATAGACCTTCACATATGGCAACGTATTCAATCGAGGTATATGGTATCAAAGTGGCACTTAGCTGCTACTTGGGCGTAATAGTTTTTTCCGGCACCATTCTAACCAAACCTACAAAACAACGCAGGTAATGTAGAGCAGTATACAGGGAATTCTATAACTGCTCTGGGAAGTACCTTAAGACTTATATTCGCCAATTAAAATGGTTAGGTCCCGAAAAAAGGCAATGTGCTCCCAGGAAGTGAAGGACAGTAACACAAAAGATGAAAAACTGCTCTGCAAGCAGTTTCTTGTGGGATGCCACAGACGTGAACACCCCAGCAGACCCTGACTAAAGAAGGTGCCTCCCCCAGGCACGTCAGGGGCACATTTTTGTTTACAAGGACGCGGTCCGGGCATACATCGACCAACCACTGGACGCGACGACGTACCGACGAGCGATCAACGGCATTCATAGGTTACCACCTACCACGACTCCCGGCCTATCAATACCGTGATCGGAGCCCAATCACCACCTGTGTCAGACATGGAGCTTCAACTGTTAAGAGAGACCCGCGTTACCCTGGCACAGTTCCGGTCTTTATACTATAACAGCCTCAACAGCTACCTTTCCAGACTCCACCCCAATATCGCCAATGAGTGTCCGGCATGTGGAGACTCCCCGCACGACACCACTCAACTAACACCCCTCTCCCTTTGGTCCTGGGCCTACCGTTAGTCGAGGTCGACGACAGTGATTGATGGATAAACCGAAATAGGCGTGGCTTACTAGTTCCGCCACAACAACAACAACAACATGAAAAACTACAGTACCTAAAAAACGATGCTCTGAGGAGCACTAATGGTATATCGTTACTTATTAGATAATATAAGCTTCGGACCTTCTTCGATCCCTTGTGAGCTTGTGAGTAGCAATAGTAGTACTTTGAGTTTTATTCCTTGTCCCACTATAACGGCTGTCCCAGGGAACCCAAATGATTTCCAGCGGCGATCGACGATAGCTCAGCACATTTTTGAAGTTAATCAAGATGGAGCTCATAGCACTAAACGGAACTTGGCTGCCACAGAAAATGAAACATTTTTGGCAATTGTATTGGTTTGGTTTCCACCTATGCCAGGACGAGAATGCATTAGGTTTTTGTAAATGAAATGAGCAGCTCAAGATAGGGTATCCCAAGAAAACTCCTCTTCCCACTTTGTCATTAAGCTGCGGACCACTTTGCTCACAGACCAACTATTTAGTTGAATTATAAAATGAATATTTAGCTCTGTAAGGTGTCGATAGTCCAAGCAAAATCTGCGTTCGATAGACCGTTTACGAGTAACTAAATAGTATGTCACAAAAATAAATAAACGCTGCGGCGGGAGGTGAGTATTTTAGAAGGAAATCTCAAAGAAAATTTCAACAGATCTTTACTCAAACCCATAATCGTAAATGAATGCCTTGCTGTATCTTCGCCCTAACCATACGACAGCTGACAATTTAAGATGCAAATCAGCTTCTTATATGCCCTGGAATTGGTATAGTTTCAACTTTAAAAATAATTTTCTCTCCTTCAGAAATAATGTTCCGAAACTGTTGCATATCCGCTTTTGGATCTCTGACATAATGCCAGATTAACTCTTAATCCGAAACTGATGCTGGTTCCCACACATCGCCCGCATTTTTAGCAATTTGCAGAGGGTGAAATATATAGGCCGCTTTGAATATAAATCAAAAGAAATGAAATCGAGAAAAAAATTTTTGTATGAACCAGAAAAAATAATAAAAAACTCACAGTTCTGGAAAAGTCCTTAAAAAGTTGATGTCATCGATGAAAAGTGAAAGAACAGCACAAGTCAACAAATGGTAGCTAGTTTTTAACAAGCGAATCAAAAAGTCAACAACGACTTACAAAAGTCAGAATAGATACAAATTAATTACTTAAAACTTCTATGAAAGTTGTCACATCACCACCCATTGCTATTAGGAAACCCACACCAATACATACTTCCTTAGTTTAGTAATAAACCCGTCTAACCATTATGAAACCATTAATGAACTATAAAAGTTAATTCAAAACATATACAAATTTGATTGCGTTCAACAGCTTTTCGAATTGGAAGATTTAATTGAATTAGCGCTGTATATAATTTACTCGATCAAATAATAAACGTGAAATTCGTTGAATGCATCATTCCGAAGAAAACTTCCATTTGCAATGGTACCAACTTCATTGCATTCATTAACACTACTACTGCGAAGCGGTTTCGAGTTAATTTCATTGCAAGTGAGTGAGTACTTACATAATTAAAATTAGTGGCGTTTAATGCGCTACAAGTAAGCGTAGGATTTTATGATTTTTTAGCACATAATTTATCACTTAAGCATACAGCATAAGTAAGGGAATAAAATAAGGCTGGAGGATTGAGTTGGAGATCGTGATACGCCTACAAATATTCCAAGCATTGAAAACGTTTTTTTTTTTCTTTAACTACAATAAATATCTTTAATGAGCTTACTAGTATTTTCTTTACTTCTTAGGCATTAAACAATACCACATTCAACTAGTTGTTGTGTGTAGAAAATGAGTGCGTTGAACTCGACGTCTGTAATGTGTTGTTGCTTCGCTAAAAAGAAAAGTACTTTTTCGAACTGTCGAAAGAAACGGAAATACTCACATTTAATACTGAAGCCGCCGAAAGAGGGGTGGTGTTTGGACGGATGCCATTTGTTCGAAATGCGAGCGACATACGTTTATTTATTGGCAGTTTAAGCAAATGCTGTTTGGGTTGAAAATCGATGGACTAAAATTGCCAAATGCAGAAAATTCGAATTCTTGTTTGATTAAAAATAAAAATGTAGGATAGTATTTTCACAGCTTCACCGAGAACATTACAATTTTATCAGACGCCCTGGCGAAATTAAGGGCGATTAGCATAGTAAAACAATGCAAAAAGCATGTTACTCTTTTAGCCTGCAGACATATCGCTGTGCTGATCTTGATACTTTTTCTAACTTTTTTTAAAAACGAAATTAGCTTCGCTTTTTGCGATTATCTGGTCACACTGCTCTTGGGCAACTCGGGTGGTTAGTTGGAATACACAGCACCATTTCGTGAGCAGGCACCGTGTTAAAATGAAAAAAGAAGGCCTATTCCGCGTTGAATGAAACAGTTGGCGCCGATTAGCAAGAAGAAAGGACTGGCATGCTCGGTCAAAATCGCTTAGGCGGTTATAGCGCCAATAAGGTTGAGGAAATAATCTATTGCATCAAATATGTAGGCAATAATATGCCAAGGAACCATAAAATATCCCTCGATGGTTTTTGTTGATAACATAAAATGGCAAGTTCTTCGATCGCAAATGCTATATAGAATGTTTTTTAAGGTCGCCGCAACAGATTTTGTGCCAGCATCTGAGGAGATAAGCTTCAGGACAAGGGGATAGCCTTCCGCAGCAGCAGTTCAAGACGAGACATAGGCAAACTTTGATGCCTTAGGCATTTAATATTTTGTAGGTACTTAGAATAGTTAGAGAGGGAGTGGTTTTCCTTCCCGGAATGAGAGCCAAACTACCTTAAAGCAATGATCTGCCTCCTTACTACTTTCTAACTAAATAGATTCTTAAAAGCATTTAATGGGCTAAGAACATTCAACCTGCAGGCGGGTTGAGCTTATCAACTTCCCGTATCGTCTAGAAAAGACTCAAGAAACTTTGGTAATTTCGCAGCCGTCTTTTTTATATTCGAAATACTTTAATGTAATCAGCAACAAGAAACGTGTAATTTGATCTACCTGCGTTTAGTGGACAGAAGCGCTGGTAACATTTTCATGAGTCTGCCCCGCTCTCCCAAGGGCTAGTAGTTATAGATTTTCGAGTTGTTTGGCAAGCAACGATCTACTTTGATTTTAAAGCGCATGAATTTAATAAGGATAAGAATTAAATGAAGATAATAAATAGTATTCAATAAATGTAGGGAAATTTTGTAATTTTATACAATTCAGATTCACATAAAATCAAAAGCGAATACTCCTGTGAATCGCATAATTTTCGCATTTAATTAAATTTACAAACCGCTGTCTATCGGCTCATTCGTCTGCTGCAAACATATTTGAACATTAGGGTGCATCACCAAAAAAAAGTTTTCTATCGGAATTATACAATTTATTATATTTTAAAACTTCCGCCTAAATATTTCGAAAAAAATATTAAAATTTACGTGAGCTAGATCGATTGGAAATGCATCCACAGTTCTCATTATTTTGATTCCGTTAATTAATTTTTTAAACAATTTTATGCAGACCTTTTAACTTTAAATTCGTTTATCATCTGAGCTGATTTTTTAGAATGAATAATTTTAAACACTAATTTTATTTATAAAGAAAATTTGATTTTTGGAGGTACATATTTTCAAATAGCTCCAGCACTCATAAACCTTAATATTTTACCAAAATATTTTTTCGCAAATCTTATATACATGTTATAAATTTTATACTAATGCACCCTAATGCACAAACATCAATCTGCTTTATGCCTTTAATTAACAGAGCTATCAAACTGTTTATGCCTGTGTTGTGACGATAGCCAGCACTTTCATTCATACACTCTTCCATCATTCAACCAATAAACCCGCCATCCGTCCATTCGCTGCCTGTTTACATTTGTTTTCCTGTTGCTGCAACAGCAGCAGACGAAAATCCATTAAAAAGACCAATGATTGCACAAGCGATGCCGAAAAAATGTGCAAACGTCAGCACAAACAGTTGGGAAAACCATCTGTCTGTCTGTCTGCCTGTTGTGCGATTCGTCATGTTCACGGCACGGANGCGAATACTCCTGTGAATCGCATAATTTTCGCATTTAATTAAATTTACAAACCGCTGTCTATCGGCTCATTCGTCTGCTGCAAACATATTTGAACATTAGGGTGCATCACCAAAAAAAAGTTTTCTATCGGAATTATACAATTTATTATATTTTAAAACTTCCGCCTAAATATTTCGAAAAAAATATTAAAATTTACGTGAGCTAGATCGATTGGAAATGCATCCACAGTTCTCATTATTTTGATTCCGTTAATTAATTTTTTAAACAATTTTATGCAGACCTTTTAACTTTAAATTCGTTTATCATCTGAGCTGATTTTTTAGAATGAATAATTTTAAACACTAATTTTATTTATAAAGAAAATTTGATTTTTGGAGGTACATATTTTCAAATAGCTCCAGCACTCATAAACCTAAATATTTTACCGAAATATTTTTTCGCAAATCTTATATACATGTTATAAATTTTATACTAATGCACCCTAATGTACATGCCTCAATATGTTTTATGCCTTTAATTAACAGAGCTATCAAACTGTTTATGAAAAAATGTCTTCCGGCTGGCTGCCTGTGTTGTGACGATAGCCAGCACTTTCATTCATACACTCTTCCATCATTCAACCAATAAACCCGCCATCCGTCCATTCGCTGCCTGTTTACATTTGTTTTCCTGTTGCTGCAACAGCAGCAGACGAAAATCCATTAAAAAGACCAATGATTGCACAAGCGATGCCGAAAAAATGTGCAAACGTCAGCACAAACAGTTGGGAAAACCATCTGTCTGTCTGTCTGCCTGTTGTGCGATTCGTCATGTTCACGGCACGGAGGAGGAGGAGGAGGAGGAGGATGTGGAAAGCAATAACAATTACACTTTACAGATTACAAATTGGTGGCAAGCGACTTGACGCGACACGACGACACAACGACGTTTGAATCACCGGACGCATCCGACCAGGCATCCACCCACCTACACTTCCCATCAAATGCGACCATCAAAAGCCGAAAACAACCATTTGCGCTTGCAATTTCATGAATAGTCGGGCAATTTCGAAATGCCACCCCTTCTGCCGCCCTGCGCGGGGATGGAGAAAATCAAAAGAAAAACAAAACAAAGCTTACTACTTTACAAGTTAATTTCAACATTCGTATTCGCATTCGTTGTTGGCAGTCAAATATCTACACACAAACCGAAGCATTTCTCCAGCACCGCAGCGCTAGCTAGCTACATAGCTACACCCCACACAAAACGCCATCAAGAAAATGAATCTTAATTCGGCTTTTCTATTCTAATACTTCTGAATAACGGCCTGAGTACACGTGCAATTGCCGTAATGACATCGAGAGCGCCTAGCAACCCCGACCTAGCAACAATGACTGACTCGACTGGTTTTAAGAAACCACAAAATTGCCATTGAGACTACCCGCTGAGTGTGACAAAAGCGTTTGAGATTTCAAAGTGCCACCGGTAGTAGAAGCCCATCAAGCATTTCGGCCGCCCCCCAAGTAAAGTGCTGCCATCAAACACCCTCTTCTTATTGCCGGTATTCATGCGTCTTTTTTTTTGTTTTTAAATTAGTCAAGCTCACTTTTGGATTGGGCAAAATGGAGTGAGGGGTGTGATGATAGGTGTTGACGAATGCGTGCAGATTGAAGGTGATTTGGTCGCAACAAAAGCGTTAAGCAGTAAAATTACTTGTTCTTGTGTACAATAAGGTTTCTTAGCACTGATTTCTGACATCAACCTCATGGAAGGAGGTAAGCAATCGGCTTACAGAAACTTCTAATCAGTTAATGCTAAGCTTAAGGACATCAGCGGTTTGGGGTAAATTTTTGGAAAAAACAATTCACTACTTGCTTTTGTTGAGAAAATCTTTAATCCTAAAATAAGCTAGTTTTAGTCTTATGCTTTAGTTCAAAGAGGACTAAACTTAGCAAAAGATTGGTATGTGGGTAAGGATGGCAAGATTAATCAAATGAAGAGCATTAATCAAGTAATTTTTTTCAGAAATCGATTTAATCGAATCAAATTTCCTGTTGTGATTAATCGAATCATTAATCGATTATTTACGAAATTAATTTAATTATAACATCTAAACATTGCTGTCACTCACAACATTTTTCTTCATATCCTAATTCGTACTACAACTCGCTTCAAAGTTTTACCAAAATGGCAGCTCTGCCTGTGCGTAAAAAAAAGCCTTCCATTTCTTAAAGTCACATCACTGATTGCAACCAGGAGGCACGTCATTGTCTTTGTAAATTCGCAGAACTAAACGCGCGTGTTCAAAGTGGCTCCTGTAGGAGGTGAATTTTGAAAATTTCACACAAAAATTGATGATACTAGTTTTATTAGATGCAGACTTTGTGATAAAATGCTAAAATACTCGAACAATACTAGCGACATGATATGAAAAAAAGTGATTTCATTATTTTAATATCAAAAATAAAATTAATCGAAAATGCTGATTAATCGATTAATATCTTGTAATTAATTGCAATTAATTTTTTGGTGTTGCAATTAATCATTTGTTACATTAATCGAGTAATAATATTTTTTGCCATCCCTATGTATGGGCATGTGTCTGAACATCATCCCTTCCAAACCAGTTATTGTTAGCAACCCTTCCAAAACAGTTATGGTCCCCTTTTCTAGAAGAAGAACACTTCCAGGTAAGAGGAACATCACTTTGAATGGCGTCGCCTACCTACAATGAAGGTTTAGTCCTGGATTCCTGTGGAAGGCACATGTTGATGCGATCACGTCCAAAGCCACGAGCGCTCAAATGGTGTGCAAACTTCTCACAGACACGACTAGTGGCTTCAGTTCCAAGATCTCTAGATGGATGCATGCCTCAGCGCTGGAGGTGATTCTCTAGCTTGAGCAACTGCATCTTAGTTAAAAGGATAATAAGTATAACCGCTAACCCCTGGGGCTCTCTTCAAATTTCTGGGATCTCTATGGTTGGATGAGCTACTGTGAATAGTTGAAGGCACAATGGACTTGTTGGTCGCAATGTGTCATGTATATCTCTCTATTTATGCTGTCTGAAGAACACAATTATAATAGTTCTACAATAACTCCTCTCATTGGAAATAGCATACACGAAATCAAATTCTAAAGATAAAAAATTGGTCAATGGGTCAATAAACTTATAAAATATAGGCAGAGCTTAAAGAAAAGAATAGAGAACAGCACTGGCATTAAAATTCTGAGCATTGCCAGGCAAAGCTATTGAAAATTTACAATTATTGCAGATTAAGAAATCACCAATGCAAACTCGGGATCTAATCTAACAATTCATGCCATTTTTGTGGAAATACTGCTGAAAATTGTGAGCACCTGCTACTCGAATACGATGCAGTATCTAAAACGCCTTTCGATGTTACAAACAAACCGATTGGATTTCCCAGGGGAATTCGAATTGTACGAGGTGTTGTAAGGAGGAAGAAGGCACAATAGATCTCCTGGTCGGAGTGCATAGCTCAACAAATATGTATCTATCTATCAATAGGCCAATGTGAACATGTGGCTGGCTAGTCATCTATCCTGCTGATCTTATAATCCACAAACCAATTAAATCAAAGCTATCTCCGCGGAACCGTAAAGCCAGGTCCCTTCAAAAGACGAATAAATGCGGGCGAATGTTCTTGCGATTTTTATAATACACAGCAGAGTCGGAAATATGCCAAATTGTTCCCCAGTAGGCAAGGTGAAGAGCGCTTTTAAATCAATGCTTTCAGGCAGGGCTTTTGTCAATCTAAAATTCGAAAGCGAATGAGAAGGATGTTTCGAAAACTAAGGAAGTCAGGTCAAATTCAGACTGCGTGAGTACTATTTCGTGTAAATTTCAAATAAAGGGATAACGAATCGAACACAGAAGGTCTATAGCTTTAATAGCCCAAAAAGAAGGTAGGCGTTCTCAGACGAATTTCGTCTATCCTGAAATCTCTAAACTTTGACACACTATTTAAAGAGTGGGCAGCCAGTCCAATGTATAAAGACCTACTCAGAGCCACCATGGGCGAACACTGATTTGTTCCCTCAGAAGCAGAGTCAAAGTCGAAAAGTTTAAGAGTCTCTGGTCTGCACCGAAAAATATCTCTGTGGTCCTTGGTCAGGCCACGACGCCCAAGTCTTTGCCAATCTTGCCTGCGTGAAAGTGGTTTTAGGACGAGACCTGTAAAATACGACCCTCTGAAGGTATCATATTTTTTATAGCGACTCTAAATTAAAGTGGTTTTTGTGAGAAACTGTTTCATTAAAAAGTAAGTTTAGAGGCTTTTATATCAGAGAAGCCTCTTATTTTGGTGTCTAATTTATTGACGAATTCAAACGGACAGTCGACGTTCGTAGCAGAACTATTTGGTTATGAAAGGAATGAAATTCAGACATTCTTGAAAAATTAAATTCAAATTTTCTCTATCACGGCAAAAAACGTAAAAAATTAAGTTCACAAGTTGAGCATTAAATACCAATAAAATTAGGGAGTAATGCCGGATTTCCACTGGGCATTAAATTGTAAGAAATTGTAGTGAAAAATTCGGGCATTTCAATGCCTAGTGGAAATACGGCATAACTTCGTTTCCATGTGGAATTTTTCAAACAGCGCCATTAATTTGTCATTTCAATACCGAGTGGAAACTTGGCATTATGTACAGCTTTCAATACTGACAGAAAATAGAATTGATTTAATTTCTCATTATTTCAACTTGATAATGAATAAACAGTTTTCAAAATATTTACCAAATATATTACATATACGTTGAGGATGGGAGAATTCAATCAAAATGCATACCTGAAATAAATAGAAAAATTACATTAATTTAGTGGCTGTGGTTTGAATAAATAAAAAAGTGCATTTCAAGATAACAAAAAGCTGCCACCGCAGCATATTTTTAAATTCTACAAATTAGTTTAAACTAAAATTATATACTATCGGCCTTATAATTAAAAACTAAGCAATCGCTTTTTCTTAAAATATCAGAACCCTTACTTAAATTTATTTGAATACAACGTGTAATATGTCTGAAATTTTAAGAAAAAGCAATTGCTTAGTTTTTATCGATAATGCCCATTGTCTTGCTCAGCTCAGCAACAGCACGAATAGTAAGTGTAAAATCAATAGATCAATGGATAGCCAAAGTACACAAAAGACTCCTTTTAGCAAATACAATGAACCAGCAAGTGCAACAGTGTTGCACACAATATCCTGCTGATTGCGCATACGGAAGCGTACATGCGGTTCCTTTTTTTTTTTTCTTACTGCTACATAAATAGACACCTCAAACACAATAAGGCTTAAAAAGAAACACTCTGAAGTAGTCTGCTCGAGTTAAGAGTGTGTGTGTTATATTGGCTTGCTTGCAACAATGCATCGAGGAGGCACACGACATACATACACACATACATACTAGCGACAAAATTCAAATGCCACGAAGGACTTGTAGAAAACAATATGTGCTTGGCTTGGACAACAATACGGGACACACGTGGCACCCACTCACAAAGCTCGTCAAGGCCAATAACTGGTATTGGCTTAGCAGCGAGTTGCTGCGAGAAAGAATCATTCAACTTTTCACGCATTTGAAGGTTGCATTTAAATTTTGCTATAAAAATATAAAAGTAAAATGTTGTTGTAAGCATAGAAACAAAACAAAAAAAAGCAACCTGTTGTTGAGAGTGCCCCATACTTGGTGGCATGGGAGGTTACGCTTGTTGCAGCTGCTTTGGCTGCAACTCAGGTCAAGGCTAACACGTTGCGGTAAGCGTTTGGCATTTGCTGTGCACTGGCGAAGGGTAATTGAATGCAAACAAGGCAGAAAATTGGCGACAAGGACATGCAGATGATATGATTGTAGATAGATAATGAAGGATGGATGGAAGCAATTATTAATAGAATGCAGGATTTTAAAGCAAATAAAGTCGATTGGTTTCTGGTTGAAATATTTATCTACCTTGAACGAAGACAAAGCAAAGAGTGTCGTTGATATGACTACTAGGAGTCGCGACTTTTCTGAAAAATCCTTGTATTGTGATTCGAAACTCAATGCTATTCGAAAGGCGAGATGGATTAATACAAATTCATAGTGCCAAGTATTTGAAACCGAATGATGTGTTTTTGGAATCACAATGGAGAGTATACCCCAAGCTTTGAAAGGAGGCACACTGTTGCCACCCTTGGGCTCTTCACTTATTTGCTTTCTCTAGAAGTAAAATCAACTCGTCGTTCTGATGAATGTCGATACTAGGTTGTTCTTAGTTTAGTCAGACACTCAAGAAAGTAGTTAGGAAATGAATGTCGGCGGGCCTAGCCAATGATGGGTAGTGACATGTAAATAATATTCTATAGCCTCCATTTATTTTGCATAATGGCAGCTGCGACAGAATTCTTTCGACTGGAAACCCATTCGGTGACAGCTCCCAGTTTTTCCTGATTGCGCTTTTCCAGGTATAATAGTAATCTGCTAGATTGTATAGAAGAGCCCTTTCTCGGCGAACAAAAATTACGCACTACAAATTTCTCATCATGGCCGTTGTCTTATATGGCACGGAATCATAGACGACGTCGAACAAAGATGAGAAGGCTTTAGAGGTTTTCGAGAGAAATATTCTACGGAAAATATATGGCCCTGTTCGCGTGGACGGCAGGCACCGAGGAAGATGAAATGACGAGCGCATAAAAGTACAACGATTGTGCTGGCTTGGATAGCAACGCTCTAGTTAATATATCCTTCAACTATGCACCCGTGGTTGGACAACGAAAGCAAGGGCGCCCAAGAACAAAATGGCAAGACCAAGTGCATAAGGACCCCCCTGTCCTACTGTCCCCCCTGGGCTACTCTGTAATGCGATGCGAAAGAGAAATGCGATGCTATAGGCAAATACGTCGTAAGTAATACGCTGCGGCGATTGCCTATCGCATCGCAGGTCTGCACTCGGGATGTACAACTGGTGCAACCTCGCAAAGCAGACAGACAGATTGGCGAAGTTTGTGTGGTCTCGGCTAAAACTGACGAACGGTTGTATAGTCAAATAAGAAGCCTACTAATTGATTACTGCTGAATGTTTTTTCTCTTCCGCGCCCTACTGATAGCTTCTATTATGATATTTTTGTAAGCGCTGCCATTTCCACTTTACCTCTACTTAGGGTTTGCATAAATATATTTAATTTACACCTCCATCCGATCGTCTATACGGCATTGTATTGGTGATGCAGGAGAACATAAGTGTGATTTGAAAAGTAAAGGTTTTTGAAGGATCCGCAAATGAGAGCACATCGGTAAATATCGCTTTTGGACAATGGACCCAAAAAAAACTGTCAACAGCTCTAAACAAATTTTTTACACATCGAGACTATATCTAAAATTCATTTCTATTGGCGGTATAATAGGTTTTTTTTTTTTGACAGTGGGCTATGCTTAAAATTCGCATTCCTTACTCCTTTGCCTAAGAAGCAGATGTGCCAGATGTTCTTCCCCGGTCGCAGCTTCCTCCCGTTTTGATGTGAACAACGGAACGTTCAATGTGTACAATTTGCTTTTATTTATTGTATTTTACTCTCATTTTTATCACTGTCACTTGACTAATTAATCAAAGTAACTGCATTGCTGTCATTTTATACTTGATTGCCAATGTGATTTATGTATGCCTTGTTTGTAGATACACATTTTACTGCACTTGCTATAATATAATTGAATGACCATTGAACGCCATTGAATAAGGAAGGTGCCATCGATGATGCTTACAGTCAGTCACAAGCGAATGCTCGTATTGTCGGGAATGCAGTCAATTAAAAGGCGCTGTTTATAAACGTCGATTGCAGTGATTGGTTTAGAATATTTTCTAATTTTCTTAAACTAGACAGCCCGTGGAAATTGTGGAAATAGGCGCTTACTTATTGTAGACCACAATGGGTGGTGAGAAACTTATGTTGCCCTAAGGTGTAGTCTGGGCGTGTTTTTTTCCTTTCAATTTTGCTTCACTTTCTTGTGACAGCATTTTGTTGCGACAACAAACCGCAAATGAAAAACAAAGTGATTTCAATCTGTCCAAAGCCGCAATTTCCTTAGATGTAAAGAAAAATCAAGTTTTCCATTAATTTGTCTGGAATAATTTCGCTTCCGACTTGCTTTTTCGGTCATCGCGTGCACTTTCAAATGCTCCAGCGATTTTCTGCGAAATAGTTTTCTTTTGCGCTGCAATTGAGGGAGCGGCAGTCTGCTCGCCGCAACGAGTCGTTGGCATTTAGGTTTGTTTTGCCATTTTGATGTGATTCCCATAATTTTTGCCAAAGCGAGTGAGTATGCGAAAGGTTTGTTGACTGTAAGGTAGACAAAAAAAAAA
>NW_016158955.1:0-6965 GCF_001687245.7 Rhagoletis zephyria | reverse complement strand
TTTTTTTTTGTTGCATTGAATTGCTTTTGCTATCGGAGTCATGGTGCAATCAGAAAAATAATTTATTTTGCCGTTTCGCTTCGATAGTTTCAAAGGTGTTTGTTTGTGTGTGTGCAAACGTGAATGTATAAATGCAGAAGTACGGATGTTCTTTTGTTTTTATATCGTAGAATTTGCAATTGAATAAAGTAATATTTTAGGGGCTTTGCTTAGTAAATTTTGAATGTATTTTGTTTTCTCGCAAAAACCATATGTATGTATGTACATCATTTTATAAGCATAATTTTAAATATTTTGTATGTGACTAACCACAAGCTAATAGAAAAATCACGTCATTTTAATAAAATTAAGCCTAAAGTCTGAAAAATAAATTCGAAAATATTTTTTATTTGAAAATCAGAAAACAGTCGTGTATTTAGTAAGTATGTAGTAGTAAACAATCAAAAAAGTCCACAGTACACACAGGTTATTCAAAAGTCCGAAATTTACCTTGAAAAAAAAAGAAAAGAAAAACAACAACGAGACCGAATTTATTTAGTAAATAAGTAGATACGCATAAATCACCAAATCGCCCAAAGAACGTTTTTGTTTCACTACTGGCAGACTATGGAAGTAAATGTGAATTAAAAACATACACTGGCGTTCAAACGTGAGTGCATGGTGATTTTCTGTTAATTGTTTGCAATGTTTCTCAAGTTAAATTTTTTTGCTATTTTTTTAAAAACACATGGTTCATGCTTTAAACAAAATCACATAAGTCAAAGTTTCAAACTTTATACAGAATTTATGAAAATTCATAAAATTTTCATCAAAATTTTGAACTTTTTAATCTGAGTTTTTACACAAATTTTTGATATGCAAGTACAGCGGTAATGAAATTCTAGTAAAACAGCGCAAGTTTTAAGGGGCTAAAAAATCGCTTAATGTTTATTAATTTTTTTGCTGACGGCTTTTGCGTTTTTTTTTTCTCAACGGTCTTGCGCATTTTATTCTACAAGAAATTCATGTTTATATGATAAAAAGTACAAGAAAGTGCGTAAGAAAAAAAAAAATATTATAAATATCGTTTATTAAAATTTCATAACCGATTTACCTGCATACCAAAAAATTTTCTAAAACTTCAGATCAAAAAGTTCAAAATTTTGATGAAAATTTGTTGAATTTTTCTAATTCCGTATAAAGTTTGAAAGTTTGACTTAAGTTGTTTTGGTTAAAGCACGAACCATACTAAAAATAAATTAAAAAAAAGCTAACTTAGAAAAAACATTGCAAATATTTAACAAAAATTACCATGCACTCACTACTTTTGATCGCCAGTGTATATGTAGGCATGAAACTGAATTGCGAAATCATTTTAGTTTTATGATTTGATTATTTTAAGAATCTTTCTTTTTATGTGTATAAAAAAAGTTAGGCACTTAGTATGGGATCACCTTTGTGGTACCACCTTTCCGATAAAAAAAAAAATTATCGGATTTAGCGAAATTGTTTTCAGCGACTGGATTTTGGGAGAGACCCAGTGCTTGGAGAACTTGTCTGTCTTTTCAGACGGAGTAGTGCAGGGATTTTAATTGAGCAGCTCAGTCGAAGCGCGTCTGAGGATCTTTACGAGAACAGCAGTCGGAGTGTGGCAAAACCAGTTAGTTAAACGATTCGCTTGGGCAAAATACAATATCATAAATTTCAAAGAAATTTAGAGGAGAAGAGAAGAGGAGAGATTGCATCTTTTAGTGGCATATATTATTGCCTTAAATATTGGCTTAGCTGTTGTTTACACTATAATCTACTTTTTAAGAAATTGAGAGACTTTAGGCTTGTAACAACCGCAGACTACTTGCAACGCCACAGGGAAACTATGAACAAAGAAAAATTCAATTTATATGTCTACACAATAAAACAATTGGCAATCAATAAAAGCAACAATGTACAAATTATTATTTTTTTACAGCATACGCATAGTTATGTATTTTATTAATTTAACAATCAGCTGAATTCTGCGGGCACTATCCAAGTCCATGATGCCACTACTGCATTTGTTTACCATTTTGGTCTTAATTTATCTAGATCCCGCTGTTTTGCATATCAATTAAGCGCAACTTCTCAGCTAAGGACCCACAACAGATACGCCGCCGCAATTGGCTACAAAGGCGATGTGCGGCCTGGAATTTCAATGAGGTGCATTCTCAATCAATATCGCACATACAGATGTAGACAATGAGACTCTAATAAAGAGACATTTATTTTCTGACGGTCATAGCAAAACAATAAAATGCACTTATTTTGAGAATTGAAATGAAAAGTGGAATGCGAAATTGTATTATCGGATATATTTTCAAATAAATACTTGTAGAATACGTAGAACGTGTAAGAATGCGGGCGAAAAAATTAGATTATTTATAAACTTTTTGAGCAAAAATATTTATGGCCGATATTAATTAAAAATGCTTAAAATTTTATCCATACAAAATTCGTTAATTTATTTTGATTGAGGGCGTCGCTTCAGGCGAGTTTAGAACGCTGAGTATGGAAAATTGAAATGATAGAGACAAGTATAATTAATAATTTACTATGAAAATATGAATGTTGGCACAAAAAAATACATATTTACATATACATATGTACATACATTACATATATACAATTCACGAATATATGTACAGTCACTCACAGAAGTATTCGTAAATTATTTTTTTTACAATATTCAAAATGTTTTCCCTCACAAATCTTTTTCGTTAATTTTCATTTAAAATATAGCTCATTCTATAACAAAAACCATATAAATCATTCTTGCAAACTTTGTACAAAATTCATAAAAATTAATAAAACATAAAAAAATTTTCATCAAATTTTACAAACTTTTTATTCAGAATTTACAGAAAAATTGTATTCCATATAAAAATAGATTTTGTTCATGCCTTATATGGAAACAAATGCGCAACACCCTCGACAAAAAAAAAAATTCTAAAAAATCAGGCTGCAAAACTGCATACCGAAAAAATTCTGAATAAAAATTTTGAAATTTTGATAAAAATTTTTTTAAGTTTGATTCATTTTTATGAATTTTGTACAAAGTTTGCAAAAATGATTTATATGGTTAATTGAAAATTAACGAAAAAGATTTATGATGAAACACATTTGGAATATTGTGAAAAAAAAAATAAATTACGAATACTTCTGTGAGTGACTGTATGTACAAACGAAGTTTAAACATACACATTCGCCATGCGTAAATGATATAGCGATTTAGTAAGAACGAAAAACAATACACTTAATGAGAAGTAGGTAAAAAGGGGAAAAAATAGAACAAGGTGTAAAAAAGTGAAAAATAATGAAAAAGTGGCGCAAACTTAGCTGCGCTCCAATTCATAAAGCAAAGCTCAAAACTTTGGTAAACTCTGTCTATTCGACAGACTCTTAATTTTTAAATACATACATACAATATGTATGGACATATATCATAGGTACATTAGGCTGGTCCAAAATACGTTTTTTCCTGCCACCCCCCAGAGATCTGAAGAATATCAAAAATAAGGAGACATATGTATATGTATTTTATATGGGGGATGATGGGGTAACAGCATTGTTAATTCCAAAAAAAGATGATTTTCCTACGTATTTTTGGACCACGCTAATGTAGTACATCCAAACCTGTAGCAACCCATAGACAGAATTGCATACACTTATATGTATCTACATTAGAAAGAAAGTACCACGTAGGGAAATAATATTTCCCGGATATAAGCACAGACAAAAACGTAAAATGGTAAAATGTCATCCACCCAGTTTTTACGAATTCCTTCACAATTTCATCAATTGCTTACTTAAGTAGTTAGACTATTATGGGCACCATAGTTTACTCTCTTAGGTTACTTTTAAATCACGAAACAGAAAGAGCTACTGGTCTAAAATGGCTTTATAGAGACATGTGCCACTGTTCAGTAGAAAGGGTTCTTTTTAGTTTTGAGTTGTGTCGTCCGTCCTCTTCAACCATTGATACATACGAATTACGCACGATTTTCTATCCCTAGGCTTACCGAAAGAATGGGAGTCAAGGAAGGTGACTCCTTTCTTTTGTACTCTGGTACAGCAAACAGAATTCTGAACACAGAGCGTTATTTAGAAAGTTTTCAAAAAAAAAATGCTTTGTTTTTGTCACCAAATAATTCTCTAGTTTCATTTGGAGGATAGTAGATACATTCCTAGCTTTTCTACAACGCAGAGATGCAGACACTCCCTTGGGAAACTGAGTAAAACTTTTTTATAACGACACCTTCAAGACCGATTATTATTTTTGTAGGTAAATAATAAACTGTATAAGGCAATAATAAAATGGGCAACTTAGCAGAAACGATATTACTTTGAGAAAATTACTTTGAAACCCCTTCAAGAAGCTTAATTTTTGATCCACATCGATTTTCGATAAGCTAATACTGACGAATTCTAGAATCTTAAGAGGCTTTGTGAGGACTTTTCCCTCTCTTAAGGCTATATGTAGGTTGAACCTCAACTTTTAATACTTTCAAATAACATTAAACCGCACAATCAATTCTCTACTGGGTGAGTATGAAAATCGTAATTACAATACGTTCAGCATTAATGTCAACGGCAGCACCCAAAACCGCTGAATGTACAGTGGCGAAAATATAAATAGGCACGCGTCATTTTAACAAGTTGTGGCTATTTTTTCGTTTATAATTTTTTTAATGTTTATAATTTTTTATTTATCTAATCATAGCTCGCTATCTAACAAAAACCATGTAAGTCCAAATTTCAGCACTGTCAACAAAAAATGGGCAAAAATCAACGGTATTTTGTAGCCACTTCTGACTTGCACTTTATTATACCAAAATTTAATAGGCTATAAAACTGCATACCAAAATTTTGTTGAACAACAAGCTGCACTTTCGTAATAATATATAAAAATGTCGCGTCCCTATTTATATTTTCATCGTTCACATCATCAACATATTTAGTTAGTGTCGTCGTCGTTTGTCTCGATGGTTGCTCTGGTTTATAGGCGCACGTATGTATAGTACTGTGCAAAACAAACGCACCAAATTTAGTTAAATTCATGTTATTGCTGTATTCATTTCAATAAATAGTTTTACAAAAATTGTATGATTAATTCTTAAATATCCAGAATTTCTCTAAAATTGATGCGTTTCAATTACAACTTCTTTGCGAAAACCTCTGAATTACGCCCAAAAGAAGTGCACGTACCAAGTTTCGTTAAGATATCTCAATTTTTACTGGAGTTCTCGCGTGCACAGACGGACGGACGGACGGACGGACAGTCACCGGTTTCTCTTTTCATTCTGATCATTTATGCATACATTTGTCTATATCTATCACGATTAGTTTTGCCCCTTACAAAGAACCGTTACGTGAACAAAGTTATAATACCCTTGTGCACAAGTGCGCTCAGGTATAAAACGGGTTCTTATGTAAGCTACTGATTTGTTGCATTTGTTTTTTTTTTTTTTTTATTCAGAGGTTTTCGCGAAGAAGTGATAATTGTAACACATTTATTTTAGAGAACTTCTGGGTACTTAAGAATTAATCATCAAATTTTTGTATAACATGAATTTGTTACGTTTATTTTGCACAATACTGTATGCACATCTATACAAATATGTAGTAGTGCATAAGTAGTATAATAGCTGCTCTTTCACTACATTATGTATTTATGTACACACATTTCTACATACATATATGCTATGTATGTACATACATTAGCGTGGTCCAAAAATACATGTGAAAAAGTAAAGTAGGAATTTTTATGCTCTCACCCCCAGGATTGTTCTATACCGAAAAAATTTACTCCTATTTTTTATTTTGAAATCAAAAAATATTTAGAGTTCGCTGCAGTTTCCCATGTATTTTATATGGGAAAAACCCCTTTTCGTAGAAATAGTATAGAAAAGCAATATAATTCGATCGCAAAACTCTGTTTCCCAATAATAATACCCAATTGTTTGTTTAACAATTTTTTCAAAGTAACTATATTCTAGAGGTCCGCCAAAACCCCCAGAAAATGTCAGAATATGCAATGGGGGATAAATAAAAAATCGTTTGTATTAAAAATTGGTTAAATAAACAATTGCACATTGTTATTCGAAGTATCCTGAAGAGAAGCAGAGTTTTCCGAACGAAAAATATTGCTTTTCCAGAATTCGATACCATTTCTACGAGAAGTTGGTATTTTCCATATAAATACGTGGAAAACTTTGGGCGCTTTGAGCGACCTCTAAATATTTTTTTGATTTCAAAATAAAAAATAGCGGTATATTTTTTTCGATATAGAACAATCCTACGGGGTGAGAGCATTAAAATTCCGACTTTACTTGTTTTGGTCCACCCGAATGTACATACGTATTCACATTCATTTTCCTCTTGAATTTAATTTTTTTTTGTGCTATTTTTAGTCAGCAACGTCAGTTGTCAATTGCCAATTAACGCTACAAAAGGTCAACAACAAATTGCTGTATTTATACTTAATTTTTATTGCTGTTTTTCTCTTCTAAATTCTTGCGATGTTTGTTTGTAAGTATGTACATACTTAATTGTGCTGCCCTTATTGCTTTCGAGTAGCAGTAAAAGAATCTTGCAATTTTATAATGATTTGATTGTGGCTACTGAACTTTTTGAAATTTGTTGTACATATGTATGTTTGTATGTAGTTCGAAATATAACTACATTGTTGGAGTTATTTATAAAGCTTGTTTCGAACTTATGACCATACATATTAAAAAAAAATTCGACAATTTGCCACATCTAGCTTGTTTTTAGAGTTGCTATAAGATTACCTGGTACGATGAGGAGTGTCAGGAAGCTGCAGAGCAAAAAGATGCCGCCTACAGGGCCACGCTGCGAGTTGATAAGGTGCATGCATCAACTCTTGTGCAGAATATGGTCAGATGAACGCTTGCCCGACGACTGGAATTTAAGTGTGCTCTGCCCAATCC
>NW_016158954.1:96976-102934 GCF_001687245.7 Rhagoletis zephyria | reverse complement strand
TGTATATTTGAAAAATTACAAAAAATAGAAATTTAATTCGCACTTATTTATTTAATCTTGATTATTTTTAACTTCCTTTTTATGAAGAAAATGGCCACGAAAACTCAAAAAAAGCCATGTAAACCTCATAACTGTATATAATCTGCATCGTCAAATTTTTATTTGAAAATTTCAAAAAATGTATTAAAGGAAGTGAGATAACTGGACCCTATGATTTCGGTGTTTAAACGATTTGCTTAAATTTATGCAGCATCCATTCTAGAAGTGCTCAGCTAATGTATTTAAATTGACCCGAAAATTTAAATGCTTTCTCAAATGGTGTGTTCTAACTTAAATAAATCAGCATATCAAACACTTTAAACAAAATGAGGTTTTTTGTGCGTTAGATTATACATTTGGTCAAAATTTTTGTCTTTAACGTTACAGTCGCACGTATATTTCTGTTTATACATATTTCTGAAGCGTTGTGTAAAAGCCGACAGTTTTTCCTTAATCCCGATAATAAACCTCAAAAGCTACTTTTCATGTAGTGTATATGTACATACAGCCACTTGTTTCCTATCTTTAAAGATAAATGTGGTTTCAAGTGGTCTTTAACGTTACATTTTTTGTAAGTCTGTTATATATAACGTCACAAGTACGGACAACTTGGCGAATCCTGCAAAGTTAAAAATTAAACTTAAGTTTTTCTAATAATGATCAAGGTTCAAAGAAACCAAAAAAATTTTACCTTTTGGATAATACACGTATATATATTCTCCATTTTCATCGAATGCGAGGCACAAGAGAAATGACCGCGCACCGCATACATTTTATGTTAAACGGCACTCGTTTCTGGATGCTTTAACATGTTGTATATTAACAATCTACATCATGCAATAATACAGGGGTTATCAGTTGGCAACTTCCCGCTCTAATTCCGCCATATTGACTGCCTTACGTGAAACAGAGTTACTTCTTTAACTATCCTTTGCCCATTAATATATTTGAATGTTTTTTTTATTTTTTCTCAGTATACACACTTTGTTTTCTTAAAAAGGTATTTTATCTTATTTTATTTCATTTCATAACGAATATACTATAAAAAAGCAAATTTTGTTAAGGAGAAAATGTGAAATTTTATATTTTTCCCCATATGGGGATTCGTTTCTTCCCGTTTTTCTTCTCATTCTACTGAGCTAAGGCAGTGTCAAATCGAGCTGTCACAACTGATACCACCTTGTATTATTGCATCACGAACAAATTATATGAAGAGTGGGAGGGCGAGTCATAGAAATATTTTTCTTCAAACGTTCCTCCTTCCCAAAATTTTGACGAACGTATGCGGAATGAAATACGAACTGATGCGGTAAAAGGAAACAGCTATACTTTCGGATATAACAAATATTGTATTTCAACTCACATAGATATTGTCAAAATTTTCAATGAAATATTTTTAATAGAAAAGACTCATTTACATAACGATTGGCCTCTTTAAGTTTTCAGGCATAGTACGGAGGGCATTTGTTTAAATATTATTTTGGGACTTCATTTTGCCAATATGAGTTATTATTTTTTTTAGCTATTTAGACGATAAACAGTTCAGAGTTGTATATTTAGGGGTCCTTTTATGGGTCGCGGCCGCTGTGGTGTAGTGGTAAACAGTGCGCGCTCCCGCTAAATAAAGTGTTTTTTAAGCCTCGTATAGAAAAAATTAGAAAGCGCGTTACTTTTCGTGACATTGAGATTATTTTTAGTGGAATACTTGCTAAGATTGCACAGTTGATTTTGGTATACATAATTAGTTTGGCTGCTGTGTTTACCAGAATTTTTTAAAGTCTGCTTAGAATTTGTCCACATTTCATTCCGCATAAGTTATTTGCATTAAGAGTTGGGATGAATAATTTCACCACTAAGAAAAGAGAAAAAAAGCCAAAGTTGCAATACTAACTGTACATGCGTACTCCCCAGTAAAAAAAAAAAACTTATCCGGTAACTTTCCAGTAACTCAATTTTTGAGATGAAGCCAGTTAGCAAAATATGTTAAAAAAAATACACAGACGCTTATATTGCAAGTCGTTACTATTTAATTAAATCATTCAATTTTTGCAGTTTTAACTTTGCAATTACAAAAATGTATTCTGTTCCATATGTAAAATGCAAGAAGCATCACATAAACTGGGGTTTTATCTTTTTTTCTTTTTTCTTGCCAGTTCTTGCGTACGTAGACACCAACAAAAGATGATAGGGGTCTGCCCTTAAACTCGTAAAAGACTCGTAAAGCTCGTAAATTTACGAGTCTCGTAAACGAACTGAACGAAATAGGTATGGCGCTCTATTTACGAGCCCCTCGCAAATACATATACGAGGCAAATTTGATGCGCAAACGACCTCGTAAACTTCAGTGTTGCCGAGGGGCCAAAATTTTTATACTAAAATTTTTATGATAAAATAATGAAAATAAATTTTAAAAATAATACGCGAATAAAATGAATGAATTTCATTCAGTAACTGTATTGACTTAGGTTTTCTGCTAATTTTCATATTGGGGATATTTCAAAAGTAATTTTTAATCTTATATGTATAACAATGAAACCCCTAAAATTATTGCCCCTTTCATAGTCAAAAAGAGTAAAGTTTTACTATATTTCTTACCTTTACTCTTTTTAAAAACTTACATATTACTTGTAGGGCTCTTACACGATATGTATGTATGTATTCGCATATGTAAATGCTACTTTTTTCCATGTACTCCTAAATATGTACCATATATTAGAACGTATCAGATAAGTACCATTTACATAAATAAATTTCCACGATGATGAATACTGAATAGCCAAGTGCCAAAGTATTTAGTCTAAATACTAAACGGTTCAGCAAAAAAAAAAGAATAATCGGCAATTTTTGCTGGTAATTCGCAAGGTATAATAATGTCGTAAAAAATGCGTACTTGAAACTACAAGCAACTATTTTTGATTAATGTGAAAACTAATAATATAACCTTTATCGTACCCTGCAAACCGAATTAAAAAGACAAACTTTTAGCCGTTTAAAGCACTTGTGGATTTTGTTAATTTTTTTTTTTAATTTTTCGTCTTTTGCCTTTCCAAGTCTTAAGAAATTTGGGTATGTCGAGAACTTTTTTTATTTTTTTTTTCAGAACTTTTAGGGAGTGTTCGGTTTTTCGGGTTTATTTCAGTATTTTTGGGGCTTCTTGAGATTACTAAATAATTTAGTACATTCTCACAGAGTACAATTTTGCCCATCACATCGTCGAAAAACATTTGCACGTATTTAACACCACACCGAAATTCATCACAGTTTTCAATTTCATGTTACCTCAAGCCATATTGAAAAGGCAGTATCAGTTGAGCAACCGATTTGATTTTCATTTAATTATTTGGTCTCTAAAATGTCAAATATTTTTCATTTCTCATCACAAAAATTCTAAATTGCCAAAATCCGTTTGCAAGTGAAACCTTTTGCCATTCAAAACAAGCGATTGAAAAGCTGCTTTTGAAACGTTCACCTAACTTAGCCACACAAACGCTGATTGGGTCTTGCAAAGGATGGATCAACAATGCTTCGGAGAGCAAACAAATTTACTAAGAAAGAAAGTCGCAACAATTTTTATTTTTTTCCAATTTCAATTTTTTTTTCTGTTTCATATGGCACACTTTGATTTGCAAGAGAAAATCGTAACAGTTTTTGAAACTTTAGATACCAGAAGCAACAACAAAAAACGCGTAAATGTAGTTTTTGCTCTCATGCTACCACCTGTTTAATTTGCCTTGTGTTAACGGAAATTTAAACGAGCATAAAATGATAAAATGTCCAAAGGATGCACATGCATACATACAAATGTACATACATATGTAAGTGTGTACATTACTTAAAATTACTTTTCGATATGCCTGGCAACAGATAAAAGATTTATGAACAGAACTCGATTTAGGCTCTTTTTCGGACTTGACGGATATTTTAATGGCTCTAACTAAATACTCTCGAAGTAAGCTTTTAAACCTCGGGGGATAATTACAAACCCCATGAAAGCATAAAACTATTCCGAAGCATTAAAAAAAAGAACTTTTCCTTTGCGTTTCTGGAATTACCGAAACGAGTATGACCCGTCCTCGTTGATGGTATTTTTTTCAATTTCAGCTCGAACCACTTTGCCAGCAAGGCATAACGCACAGATCAACAAGAATAAATACGGCAGCATTCCACTGAGTTGCAGCTGAGCGATAAGCTTTTTGGTTGCGCAAAATCAAATTTGTATGTATCCTTTAGATAAGACTGCCGAAAGAAAGTGATGCGAAAAATATCCACTGACTGCCCAAACAGAAAATGCATAGAACTAACTATTTACTCGTATGGAGTGGCGCAAAAAGACCAACCGAAAACTTTAAGAACAACACGGCAACTGAGTACTCGGTCAGTTAGAGTGTCTGTATTTAAACGCGGTTACTCATACATACATAAGTGATAAGCATGCAATAGAGGACGGACGGCGAGCGAATAGTGCGCGCTGGCTGGCTGGCCAACTAATGGAAGATGCGAGGCGCTGTTTCACCTGACCACCCACAAAAACAAACAAATAGCGACCAACCATAAATATTTACTGCTGGTGGTAGCAGGCACTGGAAATTCTTCTGCTCTCTAAGTAATAGCGTTTTTTTTCTGTGGTGGTCTGTACTCGTTGCTTGGATTAGAAGAAAGAGCGGCGATCGGTGGGCTGTTGGGTGGGTCGAATGGTGAGAGAATTTATTCTGATGCTAAGATCGACACGCAACTAATACTGATTGTTGCGCATAGTGGCAGCGATGCTGATGCTGGTGTTGTTGCTACTGTACACCGTTGCATTCTTTGTTAGAAATGTTCACATCGCAATGGNTTTTTTTTTTTTTTTTTTTTTTTGCTTTTCAACCACTTGCGGCTATGTCCACTTGCATGTTTGATATGCATATACATACATACATACATAAATACATATGTCTGTACGTAGATGTGTTTATATTGAAATCCTATCGAAAAGAAAGAAAAAGCTCCTTGCGAAATATTCGGATCGGAGGCATCACGAGACCAGAGTGGCAGCTATGGTAGTAGTATTGCTTGACTTAAGCACTTAGAAATGACTGCTTCGAAATGCAGTGGCATTTGCCTTAACAAGTTTGTCAATTATGCTCTGGCGAATAGTTATTTGCCGTCAGAAAGCGGTTTGTAGTGCCTAGAGCGCAACCTCAAAATCTCCTTGTTTGTGGTTTCCAGTGCACCGAAGCCTCACTCTGGGTCATTGTCTAAGTCATATCCGCACATGCGGTGACCCGTGGACAGAACAAGAGGCTAACTTCAAACTCAACACTCAAAAATAAAGCTAAACACAGAAAACCTTTGTTAATTTGCAACGAATGAAATTTAAATTGAAGTTTGAGTGCAATTAAATGCAATTACTATTTGCCGGTCGATCCACTCGTGGCTGCCACCACCACTTATTCCGCTCCGCATTGCAGTTATTAAATAAAACTAACACTACTGATCTAATGCTGGTATGTTTTAGTTAGCAAAATTTATAAGTACTTTAATATGTATGTATGTGTGTGGTTATGCATACATACATATGTATTAAGTAGAGAACCCTGCAGTGAAAAGCCAAACCAGTTACAAAAAATACTAGTTCATTAACTAGTATGTGCCTACCAGTTCGCCAATTTTGAAGAACTTAGGCGATCAGCGACATCTGCCTTTGCTTGAAGGTGGTTAAGATTTTTAAAGTTAAATAAATGTAAGTAAAAATAATTTATTCAATTTATAAATAAATAACAAATTTGAAAATATAATTTTTTTAGTAAGCAGTCTAAACAAAAAAAATAAAAATAAAAAAAATAAATAAAAAAAATTTTCCCTGCGCCAGGATTTGAACCTGGGACCTCAGGCTTACCACGCGAGTGCTTTGCTCTGTCGGCCATTGTGACTACTGGA
>NW_016158954.1:75701-96951 GCF_001687245.7 Rhagoletis zephyria | reverse complement strand
TTTTTTTTTTTTTTGAATCAATAATTCTTCTTCGCTCTTTCTTTTAATTGAAATTGCTTATTTGCCACATTTGCCACATTTGCATGTTTCTTTGACCGTTAGTGCTCCACTCTTTACAATTTCAAGTACGGCTATTTGCTATTGTTTCCTATCTTCTGGAAATCGGGTTAGTGTACTACTGGCACACACATACTCCAGTAAGCATCTACACAAAGGTGAGCACTGAGGTGTAGCCACTGGAATAGCATACATATCTTAGCAACAAATAAGAGCAGATCAACTTACATACGTATGAATGTATGTATGTATGTATGTATGTATGTTATTGTATATCGATACAGATGCATACGTACATATGTATGTACATATTTATATTGCATGATTCGATGTGGAAATCGCTTTGGTTCGGTAAGGTTAACTTGATCGAAATCCTGGTGAATCCCTCACATACATATCTATGCATGTATGTATGTTAACCACTACTGGTCCTTTCTTTCGCCTAATTGCTTCGCTGTGCTTTTAAAAATTTTGTTCCAAATTAATAATCCGCTAACAATTTTTATATTACCACACTAGGCATATAAATAATGCCGAAAAGTCGCATTCGACTATCACATCATATGTATGTATAACAAAAAAAAAATGCAAAAAGTTGCCATTTTAAATCCTATAAGCTGCCGGACCATCGCGGCATTTCCCAAGCAGAAGTACCTCCATATTAACCAGAAATGGGCGGCGGGGCTATCGAGCAGAAACTGAACCAATAAACGGGTAAATTTCTATATCGGCAGCGGCGATAAAATCGTTCCTATCACACAGCACTACCTCAAGCAGTGTGGCAGAGTTCAGGGCAGCTTCAGATGTGCTACATACTGGCACAGACGTTCGTACAGACGGACGTTCCCTCATCCGAAATAGGCTTGCGTGAGTTTGCATCTGTAGTAGACGTCGTAAAATCCAGCGCATTATTTATTTTGTCCAGTTTTGGCAAGGGCGGAGACCTATTCTCCATTAAATCTTCAGTCCGGGGTCGTCATCAAAAGAAGGGGGCTCCCACTCTAGGAAAAATAGCTGTTTTTATTGGAACTAGTTTTTATATGGCGGGTGCCAAACCCAATGCATACTTGGAAAATTTAATTGGGAATATTTTACTGAATTAATAGCCAAGTATCTGAAATTATCGTAAAACCTTTTTTCAAACATACATACAAACCGCTGACGCTGAGTAGTTAGAGGTGCGTACTACCACTCCGTAGGACCTGGGTTCGATTTTTGGACCGGGCAGAATCTTAACTTATAAAAACATTTTCTAACAGCGGTCGCCCTTCGCCAGACAATGGGCAAATCTCCGAGTGAATCCCTGCCATGGCCAAAGCTTCTCATAAAACCCATTTGGCGTTCGGAGACGAAGTAAAAGTATAGGTCTTTACATTTGTTTAACAATATCAGGACTCACGTCACGAATTGGAGGATAAGCTCGGCCAAACACTTAGCAAAACTGCAAGAACCAAAATATTGTATTATTATTACATACAAACATATTTTCACACATGAAAACCTCGTACATAAATATGTATGTACTAGGGATGTTGCGAATGTGGAATTTTAGACATCCGCGGATGCGAATGCGGATGTCATGTATTTTTAAGAAATAATTTAGGCAGGTAGATTAGGTTATTTAGGTAAATACAAAATGGAAAGGTTAATAATTTTTAATAATCTGCCTTATCCTGAGTTTTGCCCGACAAAAAAATTCACCCGAAAATTTTTATTCCGCCCATAGTAAGTAAGTACATGAAAACCAAAAGTGAAAAGTGAACCGCTTCGGGGAAAATTAAACTCATGATAAGACTGAATGTTGTTTTAGTACTTGAATTTAAAAATTGGAACATTGTACTTAATAAAAACTTTTTGAAGGGTCGTAAATCGAACCTGCGCCACTATATAACAACTCGCTCGAGGCGAAAAACTTGAAAAGCTTGAAACTTGGCAAAATTGTAAATTCTTTTCGATTGACACTGCACCAGTTGAGAGGACTTTCAGTTATTGTTATTTATTTTTATTGCGGTGCAATAATTACTTTTTGAGAATTTCATCGGGGCTGCAAATGTCGGATGTATCCTCCTGACTTTCATCTTCATAATCTAGCATCATGGCACAATCGCTGTTTAAGCACCGTTTTTTTCGAAAGAATTCTTCATTCTCACTCTTTTGGTTGTTTCGGAATTTGTCACGTCATCAGCGTTTTTCGATTTTAGTTTTTATAAATCATTTTTAATGCTTTCTTATGTGACTGGTTAAATATATGTCTGTGCACTTGCACAATATTCCAGGGACCGAAAATAACAGTTCTTTTTTCCAAGTTAAATTTTGCCTAATATTTTTTATTCCGAAATAAACGTCCTATCCGGATAATAAAGAATCCAAATTAAGCAAATTTGGTATCATATGAAAGAGGACTGAAATAGCTTTTAAACACCACCTCTATTTAAATTTTTTTATAGCTTAATACTAAAGAAATTCATGTAAATACATACCTGACCCAATATTTGTTCTATGGTAATTAATAAACATTTTTTATTGAAATATTTTTCAATGTGAGGCTTTCCTCTTTTAGACATTTCTGTTTTAAAGCTATTCAAGTCCTGTTTCGTTGGATACCAAACTTGTTTCATTTGGATAAGCGGTTTGTTTATTATCCGGAAAGTACTTTTATTTCGGAATAGAAAATACTTGGCCAAGTTTAACTCGTAAAAAATAACTGTAATTTTCGGTCCCTTCAATATTCGCATCGCAAAAGATCCGCATTAATTTTTCGAATGCGAAAGCGAATACGAATGTTAAAATTAATGCGCAAGCTCCGCGGTTGCGAATGCGAATGCGAATACTCGCAACAACCCTGGTATGTACATATGTATTAGGGATGCCAAAATATGCGGAAAATTGTGATATCGTGATTTCGGGATATTTTTTATGTAATCCCGGCACTCACATTGAGACGTAACTTTTATAAATATGATTAAAAATTCAATAACTGAGATAATAAAAAAAATCATTAAACAAAAATATATGTGCAAAATCAACATGTTTATTCTACTCCGTAAAGAAATGGTAAATGGCGAATTTTTTGCCATTATTGCGCAATTTACTCGAAATTTTGAGGGTGAACGAGTCAAGCGGACCTCAGATTCGGATCCGACTCCGGCTGCAATTTTAAAAGTACAGTTTCAAAATGGCATTTGTCAGAAATCATACTTCAAATTCATAAATTATTAGTTCGATATTTTAAATTTTTCGGAACCTTGAAAAATACCGGGATCCCGGTATCGCGGGATTGGCATCCCTAGTATATATGTACATATATACATAAATATATAAGTATATAATTAGTAAACTGTGTACTGTCACGCACTGGTAACTTCATATCCAAACCTAAGAGATTGTGTTTCCAGCCACGAGCCGAATGGCACAGTTGTTAATGTGGCTATTTAATGGCACACTCCAATGACGAAGTTATAGAGTTCTTTTACTTCCGAGTTTTATCCAAAGTTATGACGGAAATATAAATTTTCATAATATTTTAATGAAATTAAGAAAAATACGGTGGATATCACATTAACCCTGGTGTAAGGTTTGGACCATTTGGTTTAAAATTTTTAGTATTGTGTGAATAAAGAGTTTGAGGGCAAAACTTGATAAAATGTTACGTTCTTGCTACGGGTTCAGATATGCCCTTTTTATATTCATGTATGTAAGGATGGCGGAGTAAAAATTGTATTGGTTCGTAGTAGATTCGGATATGTGTCCGGCACAGGCAGAGTATATAATTGTTCTGATCTCTACATTTTCATTTTCCCTCAGATATATATTTGTTAAAAAAAAAAAGTAAGCGCACCTGGGCCACACTGGAGAAGTGAAACTTACATTACTTATCTATTTTGTCCCATAACTAATATATATGTACATGCACACATCTGCTTTTGCTTAAGGTTATATTTTTTCTCTTTTTTCCATCTACATCCCTCTACCTATACCCCTGTTCGATTTAATTACATTTATGTTATTCTGTTTTTCCATTATCTTAATTTTTTGTTTTTATACTCTATCGATAACAAAATCGATAATAACGTCCAACAAAATATCGATAACAAAATCGATGACAAATTTGATAAAAATTTCAATGCGACATCGATAATACCACTGGTAGCAAAATCGATTAGAAAATCGATGAAAATATCGATAACAAAGTTGATAGATATGGATAACAAAATCGATAAATATCAATAACAAAATCGATCAATACCGGTAACAAAATCGATAAATATCGATAAGAAAATCGATAAAAATTATAACATAATCGATAAATATCGACAACAAAGCCGATAACTATCGATAACAAAATCGAAAATACCGATAACATAATCGACAAATATCGATAACAAAATCGATAAATATGGATAACATAATCATTAAATATCGATAAAAAAATCGATAAATATCAATATCAAAATCGATAAAAAATATTGCTTACAAAATAGTTAAAAATATCGATTGCAAAATCGATAACAAATCGATAAAAATATCGACTACCAAATCGATAAAAATATCGATTATTATATCGATAAGTTCCGAAAATATCGATAGCATAATTAATAACAATATCGATAAAAATTTCGATAACAAAATCGATAAAAATATCGATAACAGAACCGATAAAAATATCGATTATGTTATCGATAAGTCTCGAGAATCCCGAAAACATCTAAAATCGGAAAAAAGTGCCCAGATTGAGTCTATGTGTCTCTCTCTATATCATTTCCTCTTTAGTTACCTTTATTTTAATCTTTCTTCCCCTATCTTCGTCTTTACTTTTATCGGTATCCTTATCCTCATCTTTGTTTTTACTTTTATGTTTATCATTTTCTTCATCTACATATTCCCCTTCACCTTTGCCCTTATATATATAAGTAAAATGTTTAAATTTACCTAGGTCTTCATTATTACCTTTATATTTACTCATCTTTGTTGTTGTTTTTATTTTTACCTTTGACTTATCTTTTTTCTTTATCTATGTACGTACTCACTTTTACTTTCATTCTTGTATTGGTCTTTTTCCAAGGTTTATTCTTTAACCTTTTTTGATAGATATCGATAACAAAATCGATAAATATCGATACCAAATCGATAAAAATGATAACATAATCGATAAATATCGATAAATATCAATAACAAAGCCGATAACTATCGATAACAAAATCGAAAATACCGATAACATAATCGACAAATATCGATAACAAAATCGATAAATATGGATAAAATAATCAATAAATATCGATAAGAAAATCGATGATTATCGATATCAAAATCGACAAAAAATATTGCTAACAAAATAGTTAAAAATATCGATTGCAAAATCGATAACAAATCGATAAAAATATCGACTACAAATCGATAAAAATATCGATTATTATATCGATAAGTTCCGAAAATATCGATAGCATAATTGATAACAATATCGATAAAAATTTCGATAACAAAATCGATAAAAATATTGGTATTTTTCCAAGGTTTATTCTTTAACCTTTTAATAGCAAGTTTTTGTTAAATTAATACCATACACTCAAGAAGCATTTGTTTCAGCCCCAATCATTTCCGTTGCACCATTTAATTTGCACCATTTCCGTTGCATCATTTCCGTTGCACCATTTCCGTGTGCAATTTCCCCTGAATTTGCCAAATACTTCCAATCAACCAACCGCCGTTAAAGAAGTTTCGGGAATCTAATAATGGAACTGCAAAAATGTGGTACCATTTTCCGGGGATGTTATTACGAGAATAATTTTTAGTTTGTAGGCATGTAAATATTTATTTTTAATATTTCAATTCAGTCAACAAAACCAAAAATACGAAAAAGGCACCTATCATTTATATGTATATGTACATATGTATATGTATGTATATGTATGCACTTAACATCTCACTTATAAATAAAGAGCTCACGTCTTATCCCTTTGCATAACAGAACCTCATCCACCTAAGGTCCTTTATGAATTTAAAACTTGCGATGATTCTTGGAGTTTTAAATAGGATCATAAAGAATAACAGCTAAAATCTGGAGATGGGCTTTATTCGAAGACACCACTCGATTTATTATTTTAACTATTTAGAAGAAATGTTTGCATGAGACCTTGATGGGCATATTGAGGTTACGGGCTCCAAGGGTCTGTTTTCGAAAGGTTCATTATACTCCAGCTAATCTCCAGACTTTAAATGCTACGTGCATATTTCTCACGGGTTCAAATATGTAAGTATGTGTGTTTTGTGTTTGAATTACAGTATGTGTGCAACCATCATCCATGTATTGGGGTGTTATACGAATTACATATGTATGTATACCAATACATCACATCTGCAGCAATTTCACCTGAAGCAAGCGACAACAGGTCCATCTAACCGGTAGCAAAGTTGCAGCACAACATATGTAACTAACTACGCGTCGGCAATACTTGCGGCCGTTGCGATTTGCGTTGCAACATTGACATTGAAACCGCTATTGTCACTGCCAATGTTAACACCATTGCTGTTGATAGTGTAATAAGTATGTGGTAGAAAGTGAATTTTAAGTGCAGCTCCGGGTGTTGGATGCTGCTAGGGGCGACATTGAATAATGGCTTGAATTTCGTTTCATTTTCATTCAAGTCGAGTTATTCGTCCGTTGAGGTTGTTAGTTACATGCCGCCTCACTGCCAAGTACCATAAAAAAAAAACAAAACGTAGTGTCAAAAAAAGTTATCATGAAAAGTATTGCAGCTTATCATATATCCATTGCACTGGCCCTTATATCCAAGGTCGCCACCTATACGAATAGCCCACAAGGACACTACCTAGCAAAGGTACAACGACAAAGTGAATTTAAAAAAAAAAAAACTGTTTCGAGTTTTATTCCTTGTTGTTGACCACTTATTTCATAGAAAAACAGGTGTTTGAACCCCCCACGCACTGCACGGCGTGTAGAAACTGTCATACAGGAATGCCAAGAGGACGTGAAGAACAAACTTATAAGAGGTAAGAATTTTTTCGGAAAATCTTTGTTTTTTTTTTTAGATTTCAATCAAACAACAAAAACCACTTCCCGTAGAGGCCTATCAAATGCTAAAAGAAGAAGTGTACAAAGGTTATCAACCTTTGGATGCCAATGAAGACCACATGCAGTTTATGACAGATGTGTCCGATTCAGCGCCACATGAAGCCATAGGTCAGGTGTCAGGTGGCTCTACTGTGTCAGCTTATTCGTCATCTTCGAATGCGGGTTTTGAATTGCCGTCGGGTTACGATACCTATGAAATTGATTCATCCAAACGACGAGTGACTCGCTTACTGCATCATATTCGTCGTATCGCACATGACTCGCCCACCAACATTATTTATCATCCCACGTTGGTGCCTTTCGAGGACAAACGGATAGCGGGCGTAAGTATTCTTCTTTATAATTCCAAGGTTTACATAATTTTAATACTCGCATATACTTACTGCATATGGGTATTTCCTGGAAAGTGTCAACCAAGAGCAAAAAAATAAAATTTTGCCTGGACAAAGTTTATAGATGCCAATCGACAACTACTAATTTTTCTTTCATTCACCAAAATATTGGACTAATTGGTCCATTCTATTTCAAGATATTTGCACCTTTCCTTTTCAAACATTTTTTTTTTTTCGGAGAAATCATACCTTCCAGAAAGCCTACATAATTTTGGCACACGATTAAAAAGTTTTGGAGCTCTATACAAAAATCTAGTATAGCTTATGTTCCGTAAACTAAAATATTAGGAACCGTCTAAAGTTAAATTACAAACTGTGATTTTTTTTTTTAATTTTAATACAAAAGCTAGTTTTGGTTACTCTTACCAGTCGCATGAAATTTTATTCGAAAAGCTATAGGATTACTGATTACTGTAATAAATTGAAAATCGGAACGTCCGAACGCTTCAAATAATTTTTGTTCATTTCTGCTGGTACGAAGACATGGCTTCATGACGGCTGAGAGAGCAATGAAGTGGAGACGAAATTTGAAGAAAGATGAAGAAAAGTGGGCGGAATATAAAAAAGGGAGATCGAAAGTAAACAACTATGGAAGACAAATTAAAAATGATTATATCGGGGCAAAAAAGCACCAAGATGCGACCAACCTGAGCAAAAAAAGATTCATTGAAAACAAAAAACAGGGATTAGTTTCTTCGAATTTTCGCAAGTATAAAAGTAGGCAATAAAGCCATACAAAAAAGTTGAAAATGCATTAAGAAAAATTTATGAGACAAATATGATAGTGAAAATGAGGAAGCACAATGGGAAAATGAGGACCCTAAATTAATGAAAATTTTACAAGCCGCAGTAAGAAAAGGAACATTGTTAAGTAAGCAAGAATTGCCTGTAGCAAAGCGCTACATGGATTTGACAGTAAACGAAGCATATTAGCTTTTTAAAAACGAATTCAATGTCCAAATATTAGCAAAGCAAAATTTTATGCTAGCAGACCAGTATCAACGGAATTAAGGTCAATTGACACTATTTCGCATACTGTTTCAAAAGCGAAATAAAATCCATTGACATTATTGCTCTTTCAAACATTAAATCTGCGTAGCTTCGCGGCGTTCCGCGTCCGCGCGCCACACCACCGCGTCGCTCCCTGACGTGCCGCGCAGCGCTCACGCCAAATTTTTGTTGACTTCATTTCGCTTTTGGAAAGGAAATAATGTCAATTGACTTTATTTCGCACTTGTATGCGAAATAGTGTTAATTGACCTTATTTCCATTGATCTTGTTACCTGTCACCCACTAGCCACTCAGGCCTGCTTAGTATTATTTACAATAAAACCTCATATTCGCCTTAAAAAACGAGTGTTTTTAAATTCTTAAACAAAAATTTTATCTCATTGGCTGAAATCGGAACGCCCGAACGGGAACGTCCGAACAACGTTGCACAGCTTTTATAGCTATTAAACATCGCACATAGGGGTACTTAGCCGATTTATGCGGCCCAAATTATTTTTAAGAATATTTCAAGTCGAAATGTTTAGAAAAGACGTGTTTTGACATATAGAATTGTAAATGTTTAAAATCAAGTAAATATAGGCTAAAACATTAAAAGAGTTGCCACCTGTTAAAAATTGTTGTTCAATTAGCTAAATGAATTGCTGCAATATGGTTATCAATGGAAATGGGTTCGAAAAGGCTTTATCTCTAAGCAATCGACCTGGGTTCAAAAAATCAAATTCAACTTTAATTTAAGGAATTAATTAATTCAAATATGTATCACAGTATAGGTAAGAAATTAGTGTTTTCGAAGTGCAATTAATGCGGCAGTGTTAATTTTTATGAAAGAGCACCACGTTCTACACGAAAATTTGGGCGACTCTGCCTACAGCAACGTTCGAGGAACAAAATTTTGACAAACACTTACTCGTCATTGGAAAATCAAAAGCAACATACAAATTTTTACTGCGCAATTTCTGCAGCATTTAGAAAATTCTCAGTTGAGCATCAGCGCCATGTCATCAGGAAAGCAAGTCTGCAATATTGCCGTAATTATTACGTAGCTCGAACGCACGCAATGTAATAAAACTACATTTTTGTAATAATTGTTAAGAGAATATTGTATGTATTAACTTTGGAGTAAATTAGCGTCCTCAATTACTCAATTATCGGAGTTTCCGTTTTTTCAACGTATTGCTTTTCTATACCAAAGGTATTAAGTGCACCGACTTTGGTACAAATTGATAAAGAGAGAGATATACATTGTGGTTGTGTTGAAGTTATTCCAAGAATCGATTTTGAGTGAATTAGCTTCAGTAGTTATTGATTTATCGCAGTTTTCCCGTTTCTGTAAATTACCGTTATATGGGAAGTGGGCGTGGTTATTGCCCGATTTCAAGAATTTTTAGCGCTTACGTTAGATATAGCCTAAGCAAGGCTCATACCGAGTTTGATACGGATTAGTGAAGCGGATAGGTACTGAGATACAGCATTTCATCGAAAGTGGGCGGGGCCACTCCCATTCACTAAAAATTTTAAAAATAATAATCCTATATTGTTCCAAAATTTTACTTCACATACCAATTTTCAACAATTTGGATACAATATTTGCTGAAATATCGTAGATTTATCTAAATTGGAATGTATCTAAATTTAAACGCTTGTATACCCAAAACTATTGCTTTAATCATCACTTATATAACGCCAATATAAAGGAAAACAAATGTTCATTCCGAAATACATAACATAGTTGGGTTCGCCTTACATTCCCGCAGATTTCTAGCAACAGGACCGAAAACATGAATTTCGCTAATATCTCGAAAACTATTTATTTTTTAAATTAAATGGATTCATATTCTAGTTCAGCGGCCTAAAATTCATTTAAAAAGTTTAGTTTTAGTATTAAAATAGATCTAAAGTAGTGTTCCCATATACTAGTTGCGCTTTTAGATTTTTCCTTAATACATTTTCTTTGTAAATAAATACCACTTATCTGTCATATTCTGCGGGCAATCTTTTCACACTACATTAGCCAAATTTCCAGGCTTTCAATTGAATAAAGAATAATAAAGCGATCTCTCCCGGAGATACGACAAATTCCTTAATATTCAACAAAAATTAAAAAAAAAAATACTCGTTGTAAATCGCTCTTTTCGTTACATTTAAATTGCACCTTTGCTTAACAAAATGATTAAAAAAAATTCAACATTTAAATGCATTATCACCATCTGTATGCGGATCCATCACTACTTTTTAAGAATACAGTGCAGAAATCTAAATATTAACTTAAAACGATCTTTCTAGAGAACGAAAATTTATTTATAAGCAGCTTTATAATATTCTGTTTCCGGTCAACGGTGAGCGTTCGCTGTGGAAGTTAGAAAATGGAGGTGGACTGGGAAATGTTATTTGGAATGTTCTCTATCGAATGTGACTAATTTCTTTTTCTTCAAAATTTTGTCAAAATGATTTTTGGCCGCCTAAATCGTTCAAATGCCCCTATGTGCATCGTTGGATATTTGGTTTAAGTTGACGCAATGGTTATGGCTGCTTATTGTTCTAAGAACCATTCATACATAAGTGTCTCCAAACGGAACGTCCGTAACGCAGGAAACACCCCCCATATATGAATGTGCTGTGTACAGATATAGGAATAATAAAAAAAAGCTTAAAGCTCCTAAATTTATTCTGAAATGTACACATTGCAGTTTTAGTAAAATTTAACTGATTACCGAAAATTATAGCGAAATTTCATTTGCATTGCCATTAAATTTATGCTGGCTACTGAAAATATTACTGATACTTAAAAGTCAATTCACAACCACATAATTTTTAACCACCAGTAAACATTAATATCGATGTAGTACCGCCATTTAACGATTGATTTATTAATCAGCCGATCTTTTTTCGGTTAATATCGATATCACCAATATCAATTGACTTTATGAGCGATATCGAGTGTAGCCGAGGTGCACTCATTTCACGGTTCAATTAGCCGATAATATTCATTGAGTAAAAACAAGATTTTTTGCATAAATATGTATGTACACACACATACATACAGTGGCGGTCAAAAATGGATGAATGGTGTTTCGTTTTTAATATTTACAATGTTTTTCAAACTAGAATTTCATGCTTCAACAAAAACTATATAAATCACACTTTCAAGCGTTATACAGAACTTAGAAAAATTCCAAAAATTTTTGTCTAAATTTCGGGTTTTTTAATTCTTTTGGTATGCAACATTTAAACACTTTTTCGGTATGCAGTTAACAGCCTTATAAAAATCTAGTAGAATAAGTGCAAATTTCGAGCGGCTAAAAAATTGCATTGATTTTCAAAATTTTTTGACGGCATTTTGCTTTTTTTTCCATGCATGTGTTCTAAAAAATTTTGATTAAAAAGTTCAAAATTAAGAAAAAAACTTGTGGAGTTTTTATAAAAATAATATCAAAAAAATTTTAGCGTTTTTAGTTTTTTCTTTTGTCTCGGAGCTTCTTAAAAGGACTTTCAAATTTCAAAAACAATTTCAATGATTAATTCAAACAATTATAAAAAATTACTGCGATGTAGGATAATAATGTGGATACCAAATGAAAGAGAAAATTGTGGAGAATTAAAGAAAAAAATTATGTTTTTTTCACCCGGGTAAAATTCGAGGATGGGGTCGTGTGTATATTCGTCCTTAACATACAAATTTTTCAAAAATACATATTACAAAGTTTAAGGATATTCAAAGGTAAATTTTTAAAAGAACTTTTTCGGTACCTATTAGTCCTTATGCACCAAAAGATTTAAACTGTTTTATTTCTACAGAATTTTCTCTTTTATATGATACCCATATTGCACTGAATTTTTTAAATAATTTTTTGAATCAATCATATCTTTAGAATTTCAAAGTTCTTTTAATAAAAATCCTGACTTCAGAGGAAAATACTAAAAGCGTAGTTTTACTATTATTGGCCCTAGTTTCGGGAGTATATTGATTTTTTTTTTTTTTTTTGTGAACGATGTAATAACTATGTATTAGGGTACAAGAGCATTTGACGGTAACCTATCACCGCTATTTTCACTTTCGTCATAATTTAGCCCTTGTGCCCTTCTTGCATCAATTGTTTCGTTTTTATTATTTCTTTAAGTAAATAATAAATGTATACAATTTAGACAAATGACTTGACACTTGTCAATTTTTAGGGCCTTTGAGCCGCGTCTTTCCGTTATCCGTGTTTTTATAACCAAAGTCACATTTCTAGCGGAGTCTTGCTTTGTAGCCTAACAAACAATTTTCTGCATACAAGTAAAGCGCAGTCTAATATAACTACACACATACATACATACATATACTATGTATATCACACATATCGCCGCTTAATGTACAAAACCGCGTATCAACAAAATGCAAAACCGCGTATGTGAGGTTACATAAATTATTTTCTAGAGAGTAAAAGCATTCATATTTCAAAATGGTTCTCTTTTTTATAAGGCAATCGCATTTCTGGCTAGTATATTTCAGGATGAATGGATAAGGATTGAGCCAAGAGCTTGTGTGAGCAAGTCCAATTTTTGGCAAAAAAAAAAATGTCAGTTACGCGGTTTTGTACTATAAACGACGATATGTATGTACATTAGAGTGGTCCAAAAAAATTAAGTTCGAATTTTAATGCCGGCACCCCCTAGGATTGTTCTATATCGAAAAAAAATATACCCCTATTTTTTATTTTGAAATCAAAAAATATTTAGGGGGTGCTCAAAGCAACCAAAGTTTTCCATGTATTTTATATGGAGAAAAACCCATTTTTCGTAGAAATGGTATAAAACTCTTAAAAATCAATATTTTTCAATCGGAAAACTGTGGTTCTCTTCAGGAGACTTCCTTTTTTTTAATAAAAATATAGGGGTATATTTTTTTCGATAAAGAACAATCCTAGGGGGTAGCGGCATTAAAAATCCACCTTATTTTTTTTACATACATTTTTGGACCACTTTAATGTACATATATGAAAGTTTTCGGGTGTATTTATGTTTTATTTGATTAATCGCGTCACAGATTTAGAATTTTTGAAAACGGGAATTACCGAACGTCCTACATACGCGTTCATACTTATGTATGTATGTATGTACATGGTACATATGTACATATCGCACACCGTCTACAAAAGAGTCACAACTCAAAATAATAGGTTCGTCAGAAAATTCGAAAAACTTGTTCGTAGCAAATCCTAATCATATGGGCAAGGGCGACTTTACCTTGGTTCTTTTAACAAATTATAACAAAAATTTGCTCCAGCTGTTGCAGAAAGGTAACGAAAAGCTCTGTGTACATTTCTAGCGCATAATCTCAAAAATGCCAAATTTTGTGTTGTGACTCTTTTGAAGACGGTGTGCGATATGTGAGTTTTTATAGCCCCGTTTGCCTCGTAAGACCTTTGCCGCTATCTTCATTTTCCATTGACTTCTAGTGATAGAAATGCATGCAAGCGACTCTTAAAAAGAGGCAGTCGCAAATGATCATTGCTACAAAAAAAAATTCATGGTTCTTTTAATATCAAAACAAAACAAACAATGCCCGCAAATTCACACGTTTTTTACTAGTTCGCCATAATTTGTGTGCTTTTAGAAGTTACTACACACAATAAGAAAATTTAAAAAAGGTTCCATCGGTGGTCACTGATCAGTGATCACGCTCTTTATTAATTGTTTAAGAGCTTGATATCATTTTTTTATAAGAGAGCCTCATCAATAATTTTATTTTTATTTCAGTGCCTACTGCACTGTGTCTATGCGAAAAACAACGCAATCGACGGATTCGGATGGCCCACACTAGACGGCCTAGTGGACTTTTATTCGGAGGGAGTGAACGAACATGGCTTCTTCATGGCTACTTTGCGTTCTGTGAACCTTTGTCTGCGGGCAGTGACCATCAAGTACCAGGTGAATCGTCGCAAATTGCCTGAGCGAGGAGAAAGTTGCGATTTGGCATTCGACGTCTTTGACTGCATTTCAGACCAAATAACGGGTTATTGCTTGGACCAATATAAGTAATACGTTCCCAACGCAAAGAAAGTCCATAAAATATTTTCTGGAGGAACCTTTTTTGATATAGCATGTAAACATCAAAATATTTTATGTACCTACTTATGTGCATCGGTATATAAATTCATCAGTTTAGCAAATCATCTGAACGGTATTTGTTATTATCTACAAATTATATTCAAATTAAAGTATATAATTGCACATACATACATACATACTTCTAAGATCTCTATAGTCACTCCGTGGCCAAAATAATTAAGAGTAATATCTTTGGTCCTATAGCCAGAATATGTATGAGACGGTATTATGTGCCATTTGTTAAATTAGGGTACATACATACATACATATATGTAACTAAGATAGGGCGCTAAAAACCTGAAAACCTAGTGTGGAGTTCTATTCCCAGTATTTTGCTATGCATATGTACATATGTACTTTTAATTGTACATTCATAGGTATGTATGTTCTTGTACTTGTACCTAGATATGTATTAAAGTCATGACCAGGGTTGCCACTTTGCTAAATTGTTACCAAAATTGGTAGAAAAAATTTAGGTTGGTAAGAAGGTACATAAATATTTTCTCATTTTGGTAGATTTTTGATGAACTTTCCGTTCCCGATTTATTTTTCGTAGTTATATTTAAATATATTATAAATTTCTTTGCTTACTTTTTATGTAATTACATACATACGTATAAATGTATATCGATATAAGGCGAACCTATCGCGCTCCATTCAAAACTAATTTTACTGGAATCCCGAGGAGCTTTTGATTGCCTAAATATTTTAAATGATTATTTAAATATAAAGAAAAAATTAACAGGTATGTAATTACGCACTATGATTGTTCGCAGAAAAATTAAATCAACGCCATTTTTTATCAATGAAAAAAAAATTAAAATCAACGAAAATTTTAAGCAGCACATTGTTGGCTATACTCAAATAGTATTTGCTTTAAAACTCCATACCTTAAATTGTTCTAAAAATTCAGAGTAAAAAATTCGAAATTTAGACGAAAATTTTTGGAACTTTTCTATATGTTGTATATAGTTTGAATCCTCGATTTTTATGGATTTAGTTAAAGCAATAAACAAAATTTTCTCGAAAAATATTGCAAATATTAAAAAAATCACTTTTTTCAGTCACTGTATTTGTCTATAATAACTCGAGTTGAAGTTTTTCAAATAATGAAGTTCAATTGGGCACGTTCAGAAGGCGCAACAGGTCAGTAACTGTTGCGGTTTTACCTTCTGAACGCGTTGTGTGTACTTCTGATCAACTGAACAGTTGCGTGTTAGATGATCGTAATGTTTTTCTGGTCATTTGAGACAATATGTTGTTAAGAGTTGAATTTGACAGCTAATGCATCAAGCCGTTCAGAAGACGCAGAAACGGTTGCGCTCAACTGCTGCGTCTTCTGAACCTACCCATTGTTGCCTTTAGTTTCATCAATTCCGCTTTTGGTTAAAGGAAACTGAGAATAAGCCAATAATACTACTCAAATACCGCATAACTAGTTAAATAAAAAGTTCTTAAAAACAAATTTAATTCCTTATTGAAATAACTAAAAAAAACTATAGTTTTAATTAAAATAAATCAAAAAATAACAAAACAATAGTTTTTATTAAAATAATTATAAAAAAGTGATTGGTAGATATTTCCCAGATTTGGTAGATTTTTTTCAAGTGGATGGTAAATATTTTTTTCGTCAGTGGCAACCCTGCTTATGACTCATAAGCATTTATGTCAGAGAACACATAAGGCGCTTAAGGGGGTTTTCGTTAAATAGGGTTTTAGCATCTAGATCGTCGAAGAGGTCGTTAAGACGTTTGCATAACTTTGCAGTGGGTTTTGCGCAGTTGATGACATACGAATCAGAACCGAACAGTTTCTGATCGTATGCCATCTCGATTCCGGCTGAAACAGAGTTACTAAAGGTTTGGGTAGCTCTGGAGACGCTCATTTTGTCAAAATTACCGGGATATACATGGGAATCAGTCAGTTTGGGGCAAATCTTGAAATTGACATTGGCTTTGTCAATAGCGTACAGCTTTCTAATGACTTTGAAACTTGCGATGCCATCCATTGTTTTGAAATCATATTTTAATAAGTTATTGCGGATGGACTTAGTCAAGTGACAATAGTCGAAAAGAAAAAAAATTTTTTTACCATTTTCAATGAAGTATGGGGTTTCTTGGGAAATATTCAGAGAAGAAGCAAGCCGTACATTTGAAGGGCCCTGATCGCAGACCACAGCCTTGACATCAAGGCCTAATTTTTGGGCAACATCTATATTTTCATGGAACAATTTAACGAAGGTGGGACCTTTAACCGCGTCTTTGCCAACTACATACGATAGTACGTATTTCCATTTCGATATGATGCCTTTAATCATAAAAAATAGGCATTTGTTGCCAATTATGGGCTCACGGTTATTATCACCACCATAGTCGACGAAGCCATCTATTATGTCCCTTTTTGCGTTGTACGTCAAGTCGTTTTTGATGCCTATTTCATCAAAAAGGATTTCACAAATACGTTCATTTGGAGACATGTCTTTCACTATTTGCTCTAAGTTATTAAGGACTTTCTTTTCGAAGCCTGGAGCTACAGAACGTATGGGACGCCAACGCAAAAGGGTTTTTTTGTGGGGCAACGCAAACAATAAGTCGTCGCGCATGAAGTTATATGACTTCGTCGACATGTAATTGATGTTCTGTGCCAAAATTTTTTAGTCTTCGTTATAGCTTTGACGCGTATTTACAATCATTCTAGCAAATTTTACAGCATGTATGCTGGCGTCTGTTGCCGGAATGATAACACTTTCTTGCAAATCCTTAAATTTTCGAGTCAAATCTTCCACTTGGGCCTCAAGCTCTTTTATTCTCATTCTAAGCTTATTCTCATTTTGCTGGTAGCCTCGAGAAATCTTCGCACACTGCTCATGTTCAACTTCAGTGTGTGAAGGGCCCTCGACATCTTCAATACTTTCGCAAGGTTTCTTGCTGTATTGAAGGTCGGAAAAGAGGGCAAATTCTTCAAACGTTAAGTCGGAAGTCTCGTTTGGATCGCAGTAAGTACGCTCAAGCTGTGGAATGGCCACATCAGAAGGGGAAATATTTTCATCTTCTGATGGCATAAATGAAGGATCTTCTTCATTTAAATTGAAGACAGGGAAAGCTCCATCCAGCAGCCGTTTTGGCGAAACAAAATCTTTGTGAAAATGAAGCTCACAAATAAAAAGTTTCTGATCGGGATTTAAGGGCAACTGCAAGTTGCAAGCTATAGCCCACTCGTTGCGAGCAACCCCAGGTTTGGGAAACTCGAAAATCTTCCTCTTCCTGTCCGAAGTGCAGCTTGCGACGCAGCAAGTTCTTCTAACTAGGCTTGGCTGGTAAGGATGCGGTATAGTTCGTTCAGAACCTACAATGATGTTTCATTGCACGCATTTTTAAACATATACCAAAACTTGGAACAACCATACTTATCGGTGGACTTTTGATTTCATTACTTATTTCAAGTTTCGAATTTTACTTATATACAAAACTACTATATACACGCATGTGCATACCTTATCTTAACTACAACTACATAGAAAAAAGTTCGAACTTGAAATAAATGTTTGATCAAAATTGCACGGACAGATTCCTTTCGAGGCAACCATCAGCCATATTGTTGACAAAAATCTGAATTTCCATATAAAATTAAAAAAATTAAAAAAAAAAAATTTACTAAATGCCTTTCGTGAAATTGGCTGTAAGCTTTTAATTTTTTTAAAATCTTTATTTTTTTTCAATAAAAAGTTTGTTAAATATCTATGTAAATCTAAATAAAATAAATTTTTCCCAGACTATTCATGTAAATTCATTTTAATTTTATTACGTATGTACATATATATCGAGCCCTAACCGCCAAAATAACGTAAGCGACATTTTTTTCGAAATGTTATTTTTGATGCAGAAATGCATATAAATGCTCTAGGAATATTTCTGCAACAAAAATAAAATTTTGAAAAAAATGTCGCTTACGTTATTTTGGCGGTTAGGGCTCGATATGTATCTATTAAGTTGCTTACAAAATTTTCTAATCGCAAATCAACACATTGCTCGTTTACTTCATTCAATACTATCATAACTTGGGACGGTAATCATTATAAGTAAAATATCTTAAATCGGCATTCAATCATTATTTTATGAATTTTACTTTTTTGCTCAAAGGAAAAAATTATTATTTGATTTTTATTTTTTCGGTCGCACATATTTTTATTGGTTAAACTCAAAAAATTAAAAACCATTATAGATTACAGTAGAACGTACGAATACAAATATGTGAGAATAGTTAAAGTTGTTTTACAATGCTTACAGCATTTTGATTTTTTTGGTTAAAAGTTAAAAAATAATGATTATTTTCCGTCCCTAATCATAACTCAAGAAGCCAAAAACTCAAGAAAAACAGCTATTAAGTTTTGAATTACAATTAACATGAAGGCGCATTTTACTCCAATGAACTATTAATCAACACAACTATGAAATTTTTACACAAAAATAAAAGAACAGGTCATATCTACATACATACTTAATTCGATTTTGTATTATTTTGGTTTATGACAACGAGATTATGTAAACGAGCGATATGAACATACCCAACAAGCAAAATAAACTTAATGTAGGTTTTTTAAAAGTTCACTAAAATAGAGACAAAGCTTAAAAAACGGTTTGCGTTTAACTTTTAATGCTAAGCCATTTATAAAAGTCCGCTTTCAACATTAATTTATATTATTACTTTAAGCTTTAAATTAAATTCATACTAAAAACGGTTATTTAACACTCAATACAGTAGGCTTACTTTCAGTTACTTTTAAAAACACTTACAGAAATGCTTGTTGGGTATAAATTTGCTGATATGCACGCACTGCACTGAATAACTCTCACCACTTATCCCCACAACCCTTATATACACATATTCATACGCACATGCACACACAACTATGCTCAATAAACTATAGCAACGTTTGTCTAATTTTTCACATTCAACACTATTTTCACTTTACACGTTTGCACAACTATTTATATGAGCACTGTTGTATGCACATTTGCTTAAATATACGTATGTACATACATATAACATACACACATATGTATTTCACAACATTTTTCACTAAAAGACACTTACCCATATGAAGGGTGGGAACCGCATCCTTCCGAAGAAGTTTGGTTCCCACCGCCTCCTTCTCAAAATGGACATCGCAGAGGTATGCATTCGTTCGGGGCAGGTCATCCAGAAGCGTGAGTCCCATGTTCTCCTTCCACTTCTTGGCCAGCTGGCGCTCCTGTGGAAATCCAAACATCTTGTGGGATGAGCTGCTGTTGACGCAGCCGCGAACGCGACATTTCCGAATAGCCGGCATTCTATTTAAGCGAGTTTTTAGAAAAACTATCTTTCGCGAGCAAAATCGATAAAAGTACGTCCGACTAGCGCAAAATCTCAAAGAGATATGAATATTTTGCGCAATTATGTCCATATGTACATATATTTACATGATATATTTACATATGTATACATTTCAGCGGAAAATCTATCAAGAAACTTATTGGCTTATCGCCGTTTTTGGCGCAATTATACAAGTTCAATTGGAACATACAAAAGGAGAAATTGTGTACATATGTACATATATTTACATGATACATTCACATATGTATAGCTTTCAACGGAAATTTTATTTTTTGAAACCTATTGGCCTATTGCCTTTTTTGGCGCAATTATACCATTTCAATTGGAAACACAAAAGAAGAGAACATCGGTAAAAAAGAAAAAGTCGCTTTTTTCAACCAAAAGCCCCAATTGAAATGCCGACAGCAAATCAATGAGTTTGGCAATTGCATAATTTTCTCATATTTATTACCATATCTACGTTTTGCAATCAAAGCATATCTTCGAACAAAAGTTTTCATATAACTAAAAAATATAGGCAATTTTAACTNCCAACGCAGAATGGGCTTGTTAATGTACGATTTTTTGTGTTTGTCGCTTTTGATGATAGTAAACAAAATTTAATTTACCAACGCAGAATAGGTCTGTATGTATACGCTCACTTATACATGTTTCGTAGCTTCGCAATTATCAATAATGCAAAGNATATAAGCAATTTTAACCTTTATTGTAAATAAATCAATGCTGCGAAAAAGAAAGACGTGCATTTACACATTTGTTTCATGCACCCACAATCATTCGCAACATCTTACAAACCACACGCAACATATTGAACAGAGAAGATACACAAAAAATGTTAAAAACGTCTGTGGANTTACATCAAAATATCCGGGGCCATTTGTGCAAAAAATGCATGTTTATTTTGTTTTTTATTAAAATAAAATCTTAAACGACTAATTAATATCTTAAAAGTTGGAAAACCACTGCGATTTAGAAGTTTACAGAATATATGTCTTAACTCGAGATAAGTTATTTTTGCAAACGTCCTCAAATTTTACTGCTGAGTTGCAACTTTTCATTTGACTGGCTGTGATTTCTTCAATTTTACATTTTAGAATTTTTGTGGCCCTCGCGCAGAAGTTGCGCTTGTGGGCGATGAGTTTGCGGGGAGAAGTATGGTCATTGAATTATGAATGAATGAGTTTGACCTTGAAGAATATGCGCATGCGTTTATGAATGAATTTGTTATTGTTGTATT
>NW_016158954.1:38086-75623 GCF_001687245.7 Rhagoletis zephyria | reverse complement strand
TGTAAAAAAACACAACTATTAAAAGCGTGTGTTGAAATTCCATAGTGGATCCATTTCAGACGACAATTTATCTCTCCAAAAAATATGTACCTTCTCGTTCTTATATGTTCTCTGTTTATGTAAGTGTGNAGAGTTACTGGCAAGTTACTGGATAATTTGTAAAAAAACACAACTATTAAAAGCGTGTGTNCTTATAAAGGTCTTGCATCGCGCATGTATTTAATTTATTTATATTTGTTTAAAATTATAAAATAAAGTAAATCTATGCACATGCGCATGCAAATTGTTAAATGCCGTCAGTAAATAAACGAAAAGAGCCNAACAACATTGGAGATTTGAGAAATACCTTAGTTCTCAACTTAACTTCAAGTTGAGCTCAAACCTAAAAATATTTCTTTTTTTAATTTGAGATTTGGAGCCCAACTGCATTTATGCCAAACAATTATTCATTCCATCACGCATGTTATGAATCTGGCTCGGTATAAAATCTGCCAATTTTAATTCTCTTCGGGAGAAGTGGCAGCCCTAATTGTGTATGTTCAACCTGCAGTTTTGTGCCATTTGATTAGATCTGGCTACACCATTTGTCAGCTGTCAAATCCTAATCGGTTTTCGTTGGGCGACTTGGTTTTGAGGACAGATTTCAGGTAAAAGTGGTAAAAAATTATAAAATAATTTGCCCAAGACATAACTGTGCCGTTAACTTAAAGTTCTTACTCTCGCTGTATTTTTAATTTACGGCTTTGTGGAGCTTGCTGGAATTTAAGTCGTAAGGTAAAGTGGAGACACTTTCGAATCATTGTCGCTGTGATTGGAAAGTAGTTGACGTATATTTTTCTAAAAAAGAAAGTGTGCCTTTTATTCGGTCCAAAAAAACAAAATCTTCGGTTATAATTGGTAAGAAAATTGGGATTTGATCCATATTATTGTATTAAATACTTCGCAGATAAATTTATGGCAAAATTGTGTTTTTTTCAACGCCTTCATTTCGTCATCCAGACTTACATAATACGAATATATGTATGTATTTACTTGTGTATATATTTGGGGCTGATGGGAAATAAGATCGGAGGAGGCACGGCTACTGCGTTTGACGATACGTAGACGCAGTGTTTTCCACAATACATAAAGGTAAATATGTGAATGGAATTGGAAAAAGATGTAGGTTGAAATGTAAAGAGCAACCTTGAAACATTGGCTTTCAAAATAGATACCAGAGTTTCAGTGCCACATATATGTACATACATATGTATGTGTACATAGCTCAGCCAACTTTGTGGGTTATAGGGAATTTACATGATTCAACTTTCACAGGCGATTAGTTGAACCAAAAGTTGAACGAAAGTAGGCAGCCGACCAACTTCATTGGAAGCGATAAGTTGAAAGGCCGTTTACACCAGGCGATTGTTGCATTCAACTAAAAATCGTCTCATGTAAATTCCCTATTAATGTGAACTGTTCGGAAGCACACCGCATAGCTAGGCCATTATAATGTCAAGATAATTTATTAAACCAGTGGTATGTCCATTGGTGCTGTATGCTGTAAGCGTGGGCAGAAAGGGAAACGAGAGCGATGGCATCACTTTTTTTAAAAATTAAACACTCGAGCGTTGATATCTCCCATAGCGAACCTGGGAACCCATATAACCCTAAGAACTCTATTTTTTGAAAAATAAAAGTGTCCTTTTATAAATTTTGCGAAAAAAGTATTTTATTGTTTATTTTGCACATATTTTAACTTAAGTTTATTAAAAAATTTAAATCCTTATTTGTATTTGCCATCAGTGTAAACTTTGGGAGATGAGTACATGCGGAACAAGTCTTTTTCAGGTGTATTTTTTCTTAGACTGTTTAAAAACACAAAGAAAAAAGAAAAAAATGTATAGGGTTGGACGAATGAATGGTCGTCCTGGTCACCAGTTCCGAGTCTATTCCATTGCTACTTATTGCNACGAATGAATGGTCGTCCTGGTCACCAGTTCCGAGTCTATTCCATTGCTAAGTATTGAGGAAATTAGACTATGGTTACAGAAGATATGGAATAAATTAGCCGATGAACACTTGCGCTTTTCTCTCAAAGTGTTAAAATTAAAGTAAAATATGTACAAAATTAAGTATAAAATACTTGTTTCACAAAATCCATAAAGAACCCTTTTATTTAAAAAAAAAAAACGTGGGCCTCACGTATTCGCCGCCACCCTGTACATATCGCACGTTTAATAATAAATATAGAGATTTAATTCAAAATTTCATTTCAACATACAATTAACAAGCTTGAGATGGAACGACCCAGATTTATATTTGGCCAAGGACTGTCACTCCAGCAACACTCCCCTAAAACTCTTTGGGGAATTTGTATGCTGCTACAACAACAACAATAACAAAAATATGCTCAGCCTAACAGATGACTAAACTAAACTTCCCAAAAATGGCGGAGATACATATGTATGTCTTTTTGTATACTAATTGTATGAAATGATCAAACTTCGATTGCGTTTTCCCACAAAACGGAAATTTTTAAATAATTCCGTATATTTTTAACGTACGATATAAGCAAAAGCCACAACACAACCTCCCCGTCCCACGAGAGTGGGCTCTACGTAACTGGAACGACCCAGATTTATATCTGGCCAAAGACCGTCACTCCAGCAACACTCCCCAAAACTCTTTGGGGAATTTGTATGCTGTTACAAGAACAACAACAGNACACTCCCCAAAACTCTTTGGGGAATTTGTATGCTGTTACAACAACAACAACAGAACCCCCGTTCCGACGACAGTCAGGTCTACGTGCCGGGGCGACCCGGACTTATATCTGGCCAAGGACTGTCACTTCAACAACACTCCACAAAAACTCGTTGGGGTATTTGTATGCTGTTCGAACAACAACAACAAAACCTCCCCGTAAAGATGCTGCCAATCATCACATGGCATGTCTGACTTGTAGATTTAGCAAACCAATCAACTACCTATATCTTCTATTAAATTTAGGTCAAGTAACAAGTGTCCACTGATTAAAAACAAAGCTGCTGGCGCTGTCGGCGTGCCAGCTGAATTATTCAAGTACGGCAGCTTGGAATGGAAAGGGTGCCTGCATCAACTCTGATCAGAAACAAGTAACTTGTCTTTTTTAAAGTGAAGGTTGTGTGTAATTAATTTTTCTTTTTTTTTGCATATCGACGGCTGAGTTTAGGATCGCCCTATCGGCGGATAGTTCGAAAACGCCCTTTCTCAGAAAACTCTTCAAGAACGCCCTATTTCAGATATGGTTGGATAACGCCCTATCTCAGCTGCCGATTCAAAAACGCCCTATCTCAGCTTATTTTCAATGTATTTTCGTTTGAGATAGGGCGTTTTTGAACCGAATTCTGAGATAGGGCGTTCTTCAATAAAATTCTCAGATAGAGTGTTTTTCAATAAAGTTCTGAAGTAGGGCGTCCTTGAAAAGATTTCTGAGATAGGGCGTTTTCGAACCGGCTGCCGAGATAGGTCGATCTTCCACTCAGCCATCGATATACAGTGGCGGTCAAAAGTGGATGAATGGTGTTTCGTTTTTAATATTTACAAAGTTCTCCAGGCAAACAATTTTTTTGATATTTTTTTATCAAAATATAGTTCATGCTTTAACAAAAACCATATAAATCACACTTTCAAACTGTATACAGAATTTATACGAGCGATTCTTCTTGAGCAATGAAAAACGTGGAGTGATGGCCCATTGGCTCAAGCTTCGACTGGAGTATTCGATGGGATACTTTGTCAAACGCCTTAGAGAAATCAGTGTAAATTGTATCCACTTGAGATCTGTTTCGGAACGCTCAAATCCAGCATTCGCTGAAAATGGACAAATTGGTGACGGTGGAGCGGCTTGACCGCAAAATACAACTTTGCATTCACAATTATCTCAAACAGTTTGGAGACAGACGAGAGCTTCGAAATATGCCGATAATTGCGAACATAATTTCTGTTTCCACTTTTATATATAGGGGAAATGGACATCCACAAAGATACCAGAGGCCAATGATTTGTTAAAAATAACTGTAAGAGGCTCTCGAAGATACAAACAGTTTTGCAGTAAAATAGCCGAAAGGTCATCTAAGTCAGTTTTAGAAGTAGGCTTGAGCTTCCTAATTAGCTCGTGCATTTTCCTCTTTAAAATGGGCCTAAGCAGCCGAACGAATGCACGAAATTTTTGGGAATTAACTCGGATCAGGGGGAATTTTCGATGACAACACTGGTAAAAATAGCCGGCTGTGGTCTTTTGTGCAAGTAAGCAAAGAAATCAAGCGAGTTTGAGGTGAGAGTTGCGTGCTACGAGTCTGTAGGTGCCAGGTTCGATCCTCGGTTGGAGCGATTGCCAAAAATTGTTTTTTATTATTTTATTTTATTTGATTTATATATTTAATTTTAGTTTAGTTTATTTTCATTTGTTTGATTTTATATCAAATTTCTTATTTTGCTATTAATTAATTAAATTTTTTTAGAGTTTAATTGCGTTAAAAAAGTCAATAGCACCTAACGGAAAGCAACGTTAAAAAATATAGAACTTATAAAAAAATTAATAAAAAAGAAATAAATAAAAATTCTACTGGCCGTGGGACTCAAACCATGCAAAATACGATTGTTTTACGAGATTTCGGTTTTATATGCAAATTGGAATGAATAAGTGAATTTGTTCGAAACCATGACTGTATTACCGCGTAAAAAGAGGATCAAGTCCCAGTAGATAATTTCAGGAGTTAAAAGCCCTTCTGAAAGGCCTTCCTGAGAATCAAGAGGCCTTCCACTCTGCATTCTTTTCTCCTTTCTTTTTTGTATGGAGTGGCACAAATTGAAGGGCTTCCTCTTTTGCTACCCATGGAAGGCCTTCCAGAAGGGCTTTTATAGGACGTACTTCAGAAGGCCTTCCAGAAGGGCTTTTATAGGACGTACTTCAGAAGGCCTTTTGGAGGAGTTGCTTCTTTAATTTATAAAAATCATATATCTTTGAAGTATTTGCTTAAGATTTATATCAAATATGTGTTATTGGAACTTAAAACGTTTATCAGAATTCATTTGTAATGTTAAATAATATAAATTTATGCATTCGCGAAAATTGTAAATGGATAAGCCCTTCTAGAAGGCATGCAAGGAAGGACTTTTTCAGCCCTTCTTGGGTAGGCCTCTTAGGATGGCTTCACTTGAGAAGGCCTACCTAAATTATCTTCTGGGGTGGATTCATAATTGCTTTCGTTGTTAATATATGTATGTATGTAATTAGGTTTTCTTGTTATCTTTCTTATACCTCTGCGAGATGTGAATGTTGTAGCACATACATAAGTTGGCTCGCATCGTCAAATATTTATTTATTTTTTCAACTTTCTTTGCGGACTTGTGACTTTTCTGTTTTTCTCATCGCTAACTGGCGTGAATACGTTCAGTCCGTGCGCGGCGTTGCTATCGTACAGACCTCGGCAAAAACTGATGGTGGAATCACATAAATGTTAACTAGTGTTTGTAGGGTATGTGCAAAAGCAACAAAAAGTGCAAGAGTTTTCCAGTATTTGTTTCTTCATTAGTTGTCGCCTTGGAAAAGTACAAAAGTGAATTCGCTGATATAGAATTGCTCATAATTGAATATACTTTGTACATATGTATGTATGTATGTACATAGGTACTACATCAAAGTTTATCTGCCTGTCTGACCTTAATCCAAATATTTTGTTCAGCACCAATTGATTAACAGTGAAATTGCTTTCATTCTACTACGCTTGTGTGTGTGCCACTCCACTTTGTTTGCGTTGATGTGCATACATTTTTCGTAAGAGACATTTTTCTGCATTATGTAATTGAAATGCTGTCGTAATGCCGAACTTTTTCGTTTGGCGATAACAAGGAATGTTAAGAAATTAAATACATATTGTCCGGGCTGGAAATTTTGTTTTTACGTAAGAACATTTAATGTTGTGCTTTATGTGTTCTTTTTGCTTGCTTACACATCTTTGGTCAAATATTCGTACATAATTTGTTTTGTAATTAACCAAAAAATGTCCAACAGCTGCTTGTTAACGAAGTCCTCGCCAGAGACCGATTTTCGTGCTGTGCAAGTGCATATGTAAATATGTATGTATGTGTGTATGTAAAAACAATTTTTTCACGTGACGTGCTGATACTTTGCCATCGATTGATTTGTTGGCGATAGGTTTAAGGCCAAGGTCGGTGACTTTCATTTTTTATTTACCCAAATATAGATTGCAAAAAACTTTTCCGACGAGTTAATCGCATATTTTATTAGTATTATTAACACACACAAATACATAAATAATAAAACAATGCTAATAAACAAAAGCGATTACAATGGCATATGCTTAGTTATCACTTTGGTTTTTACGCGAACGCAAACTGATATGCTGATTCATAGAAAGAAAATACAAAGGCCGGAGTGATAATGTTTTTTTTTTTGTGTTCCTGGTGCATGTTTTTTGATGAGAAGAGAATGACTACAGTTTTTGTAGTGATAAGCTTAATAAATTTCGTAGTCTGAAGTGGTTTAACCTAGGCAAACAAATGAATAAGTAATGTCCGCCGGTATAAGTTCATAGTAATTTGTGGTACAATCAACATAAATCACACACAAATTCGGTAGGTAATGAAGTTATTCAAGCGGTTCATTTGCTGATAACTCATTTTTATACCCGGGTGGTATTAGGTGCGTTCCAGCGATGTTTAGATCAAAACCTGTAGAACTGTCAAAAAGAAAAAAATTTCTCACCAGAGAAAGCAACGGGTGAAAAACTGAGAAAAACTGCTGGAAAGTAAAAAAAAAAACATTTTTCCTGCAAGTGTAAAGTGATGATGAACTTCGTTTATTTAGCAATTTCGCTATTCTTTGAAAATGTATGTATGTATGTATAAATAATATACAAACATTTGATGGTTCGGTTATTAATTATAATTATCTTTTACATATTCAGTAAATTTCCTTTTAAATGTATTTAAATGTAAAACCACTTGATTGGGTTTATAATTCTGTTGGCAATTTATTAAATAAATTAATTCCCGTATTAAATAAATTATTTTGAACTGTGTATGACATCAAAGAATGTGTTCTTATGTATATCCGAACAGTTCCTAAGAAAGTATGGCTGAACATCTGGGCTTATTTCCGATTTTAGATAGTGGTGCACAAAATAATAGGAGTGCGATATTTTGACCAGTTTTGGCTATTTGTGTTTTGTTTATTTAATGTATATTATTTCTTTTATAATAGCCTAGCTGGTTATACCACAAACACGTTATACAAAATTATAAAAAATCGACAAATTTTCACCAAACTTGTTAATCAGATACTTTAGAAAAAATTTTGGTATGCTGTTTTGTAGCCCATTTAATTTTAGTACAATGAAGTGCAAGTTTCAAACTTGTAAAAAACCCCGTTGATTTTTGAGAGCTTTTTTGGTTGAACGTGTTTCACGTTTTTTCCATACAAAGTCTTTTCAACAATTTCCTTTTAGACATATGGAGGATACTGCCAGCAAAAAAAATAAATCCAAAAATCTACGGAATTTTGTAGCAACTTGAAACTTGCACTTCATTATACTATAATTAAATGTGCTACAGAACTGCATACTAACATTTTTTCTAAAGATTATGATTAAAAGATTTGAAATTTTGGTGAAAATTTGCAATTTGGTGCGTTGGCTTCTTTCAGTACAACATGGATGTTTTTCTCTTCATACCAGTTCTTGGCCATATTTCTATAATGACAGCTTGTGAAATCGCGCCAAAATAGCACAGAGCCCGAGTACCAATGACAGAAGTCGTTTCTACAAACACTTTCCGACGTCAATTTTTTGATTTATTGTCCCCGTAGTTACAAAAACGTTGCTTCTCAAACCGCATTTACACATCGCTTGCCAAATCAAAAATTGCAACATCGCCTCTGTGTCCTTGGCCGTATAGAAAGGCTGACCTGGAAGCTTATTGAAGTCCGCTTTAACGTTGGTTTCATCGTCCATGATTATGCTGTCGAAATCGTGAACAAAATTATCGAACAACTTTCGCGCTCTTGTTTTGCGGCGGCATTTTGTTTGTTTGTTCTGTTTGGCGTTAAGCTGACTTTAAATGATTGCAAACCTCCTTCTCCTTCCGAACTTTTTGAACGTATCCTTGTGACATGTTAACTTGCTAGGTATAATATTTATCGTAAAATTAATGACAGGCTTGATTAATAGCCCGGCCCTTGTGGCTGACCTCTGTTTTTGAAGCCATGCAAAACTAAGTATTGAACTAAACGAATCATTCCGTTGTTTTTGTCAAGATTTTAACTCTCATGCCGTTTATGTCAATGTATGTGATATCCACTCTCAATAATTGAAATACTGTCTTTAGCATATCCAATCCAATCAGCTGATGAATTCGATCCTATAGCTGAATGGTTTTAGATCTCGACACTTAACAAACTCCTGTTTCCAAGTCTCGACACCAAAAAACAAAAAGAAAAAAAGTTCCGTACGTGTCGGTTGGACGGGAAAAGAGGGTAAAAACCGTTGGGATTAATTAACAAAAAAAAAAAATACAGCCCAGGGTTTTGCTTAAAAATTCGTACCACTTCATTGGCTATTTTCTTTGAAGTTAATCTTTTTTTCGACCACTTCCAACTTTGCTTTCTGTTCATTAACCTGTTTGAGCACATAAGTTACGGTCGATTTAGGACCTTTCGATGATTTCGCGATATCATTACAAGAAAAATTTGGATTTTCTCCTCTTTGCTCTGGCTGTATGGCTTATTTTAACAACTATTACAAATTACGTAAAATAAGTAATGAACTAATTTAAAGTATAAAGTTGCCTAACTGCGATACACATTTTTTCTAGGCGACTGTTATTTTTGTCGGGACGAGTACGAGTGTTTGTGCGACCAAAATTTTTCTTATACTCCTTTTATATCTAAAGAATATAGCTTGATCGTGTTGTAATCGCAAATGTTGCGTTGCAAATTTCTTAAAATGTACGTTCGATGTGGATTTCTAGCAACGTTGTATGTGGAAAATTTTTGTTTTATTGGTGGTGCGATATTGCCGCCTTCTAATGTTTGTACGACGCAGAAAGCACATGCATGGTCTTGGAACAATGTATTGACTACAATATTTATAACTTTAATATTTCAAACAAGACGATTTTGATAATTATAATTACTCATATTAAAATATATGGGACGGCGGGGTTACTCTTTCAAGTTTTTTTTTCCTTCCCATACAAAAACCTGCTTGCAAATAAAACTCGAACGTGAGGGACTGTTTTAAGCAAAAGTGGTCAACACGTTGCTCTCTATTTCTTTTGCCTTACATACTAGAGTCCGACCGATTCCCAATTTTTGGCCGATGCCGATGCCGATTAGTCGGCCAGTGAGCAAAGAATCGATTCCTTAAAACAAAAACTGTCTGAATATAAATTCATTCAAGAACAAATGATCTTAGTAAACTTTATAATAACAAAAGAAAAACATAAGCAAATAACTAAATAACATTACAAACCATATAATCATCCAAGAATCTATTAACTTATTTATGTTCATAGATAAATATGTTTTAAAATACAGTAGGGCAATTTATCTAAACGCGTAAATAAATGCCTCGTATCCACGTAAACCTGGTGAACTTGTTTAATTTTGTATGGAAAACCGGTTTATTTACCAGGTTTACACAGTTACGAGGCATTTACGGGTTTAGATGAATACCCTGAGCATTGCAATGCTTTGTTCCATAGTTCTTTTCTTATTCAATGTAAAAAGATAATTCATTCGAAATAACATTTTCAGTAGTAAAAACTTGCAGCTTCTGCTAATTATAAATGTGTTTTCAATACAATTTGTTAATAAACGGTAACCGTAAATTTTAAAATAACGATGAAATTACAGTTCACGCCCGATAATGTGAACTAAATTAAACCAAGCGGGTTCACATTTTGAATTTATTCACTTTTGCGAAAAAAATATACCCATTTCATCACAGTCATGAATTTTGAAATAGATATTTACATTTGTGAATCGAAAACGAATGAATTTATTCCTTTATTGGTACAGTCTAAGATGCCTGTTTTTTTTTTTTCTTTTAAAGACAACCACTTTTTGGAGCTCATAGCAAAAATCCAACCATTCCGTGCCCGAACTAAGTGCATGTGAAATTCATTCAGTCATCTTTTAGAGCTTTCAAGTATTGTTCAGTCTTTAGAAATAAAAAGTGTTCACATTTTGGGGTGCTTAAACTTTAAAGGAATTAAAAAAGTAAAAAATAAATAACATGGAATGAAATGCGGAAAAAGTAAAAAGAATCGGCCAAAAACGGCCGATGCCGAAGCCGATACTTTTGGCCGATACTAGCCAATGCCGATGCGGCTTTATCGGTCGGACTCTATTAAATATTATAGTTATGCCCTTGCAGGACAAATTATACGGACTGCGTTATCTTGCTAGTAATGGTTAAATTAATGTATATTTTTCAAATATTTTTTAATTACAGTGAAACATAATAAGAGATGCATCGGGCACATACAGCTTTCAATTTGGTGTTATCACCCATTGCGCAAAAGAACTTTGCCACGTGGTTGATAAAAGATGGCAATTCAAAGGTATTATAATTGTTTCAAATTGCCCCAAATAAATGAATGAATTTAACTTAGATTCCTTTTATGTTTTCAGGTATGGAAAAATACCACCGTTTTGGCTACCCTGCGTGCGTACAGTTCGGCACCGGCTGAACAATTCGCGTCAGGGACATCTGCTACATATGTAGAGGAAATGTACAACTCGTGGCTACGTGATCCAACTTCAGTGCACACGGTGAATATTTGTGTGTGTGTATATTTGTTGCAAGGGTTATGAAAATAATTTCTATTCTAGTCTTGGGATGCCTATTTCCGAAGTAACTCGTATAATGCACCACCGGATTTTCAACCTGTTCAAAGAAACTTAATACCGCTTTCGGGTGGTGCTACTGCTCTCTCCTCCGGCGGAGCCATTGATTCAAAGACGATTGAGGACCATTTAGCAGTGCAAGCCATTATCAGGAGCTATCAGGTAAGCAATTCAGTAATCCAGATGAATAGAATAACAGTGGGATTAGTGTCTGCTCAATAAACCTATGTTGAGAATTTTAGCAGTATTATTTTGAATTATTTATTACCGCTACTAATTTCATAGCACTCTGTTCATTGTATAAATTGTAGTACTATCGTCAGTTTATTCCAATTCCTACTATTTTGAGTTATTCTCATTTATTTTACAACAGTAAAACTTTTCATATGTGAACGATTATTGTAAGCGATATATATATTTTTTTAAATTATGTTTTGTTTATTAGAATGCATCTTTTTAAAACAGTTTATGTATTTAAATAATCCCCAAATCCATATTCACAGTATTTATAGAAGGTATGCCAAAGATATAAATGTTATTCAGATGGAAGTTCGAAACCAATTCATAAACTCCTCTAATAATTTAGAAACTTACGCCCCCCTAATATTACTCAAATTGGTAATTGAATAGGTTATACCTAACAAGATGGGGTCTCCCTTTTCAAATATTCCCTGATTCTCATTTTTCTAACTTCATAGCTGACTTCAAGTTTAATACATACATATTACGAGGCTTATATGTATATAGTAAGTTCTTAATTTATCATTACATACAAGCAACTTGTGGACATTTATTTGCACACCTTAGATTAGTTTTATAATTTACGATCATAAACCATTAAAATAATCGAATAATGTTACACTATCAACTCAACAACAATGAAACCCTCCATCAACATCTGAATGATATCAAATGATCATGCATTAATGTGATTCCTTTGAATGAATAACGTTGTTACACCTAAAGTCTCGCGGTCATTTGGCAGCTGATTTGGATCCGCTTGGCATCTTGAGGACGGATATTGCTGTCAGCAAAGATGGTCAGACTCGCCGAGCTAACGAAGCTGTGCTGCGGCAGCATTCCTCCTTTTTTGTTGGTAATTGCTTAAACTGATTTCATTTCTTTTAGTTTAAAATAATAATTGAAATTGAATAAATGAATATTATGAAAAACGATTTGGTGCGCTGTCGCAATGAAATTCGGAGTTACAGTATTATATTTTGTCTTTCTAATACTTCTTGACACCGACCTGTGTCACGCTATATGTATATTTTCGAACAACTACACATGTTAGGCTAATCAGTCCTTAGCTGAAATTATAATTGCTGATCTGATAAAAGATACATTAATTTTATGCTTAAGTTGTTAAAATTTGTAATTCTGCTGTATGATTTGCGGGAAACTAAAATATGTATGTACCTTTGAAATTACTTTTTTGTTTTCATGTACCTCATCCATCAGTGGTTTCGATTGCATGGGGCAAAATCTATTTGCTAAAAACAAAAAAACCACTTAAACATTTGTAAAATAACAATTTCGCTGTGAGAACCCCTAAAAGTATTCCTTACTATTCCTTTGTGCACAGGCAGCAAGTAGTAAAAGTATGTATATAGTTGTATACGTATGACATATCATCGCATCTGACTCATATAAAAAAACGTATGCACCTCATACAGACCATTTCCAGCTCATTTTACGTAACTACATACCGTTACCTTAATTCACAAAGGCCCTAACAAACACTTTTTTCGAAATTCCTTTTTTTCACAGATTTTGGTAGGTTTTAGTACCAAAAGCCCTCCACCTGTGTTGATATTATTTTTGAAATGTTTTTGTGCTTCTCATTAATTAATTAAAAAATGTGTTAGTTAGGGCCTTTCAATACTTTCATTCTCGTGAAGGCTGGGGATTTTTTGTATCTAATAATTATAATTTTTAAAAATTACTATTTGGTTGGTTTTGATTTTCTTATTATTTTTTTAATCTTGTATTTTCTTTTCTTTACATATCTCTTCTTTTTGATTATTCGTTACATTTCTGCCTATCCTTCTGTTGCTAAATTGAAAAATGAACAAAATATATGCATATACTATGTAAAAACGGAATCCAAATTTTTTCTATGTGTTTGTTCGTCAATGACCAAACCCACACGCTTTTGAACTGTTTCAATAGATTCGAGGACATAACATTGCACACCTCGACCCTCTTGAAATTAATATCGCAGAATTGCCCGACAACTGCTCGACGAAAGCCATTTACGCTAATTTCAGTTTTGGTAAGTAGGATATACCAAAAAAAAAGCATCATATCAAGATCAAAAACCCAATAAAAACGTAAAAAGATATTGTCAAATTGAAGCCGGTCCTTTCCGTTTCCTTAGAATTATGTACGTAGGTGTATCCGTGTGATGATTTATCCTGGTATAGTTTATAACTTCACACCATTTTATTTATAAATAGTATGTATTTCAATATATTCTATACATTTAAGCTCTACCCAGAATTACGCCGGCTGACGGTAAACGGCTGTCAAAATTAAATTTCACCAAAAAAAAAATAGGGACAGGCACCTAATTGAGGCGGCAGCGTTTTTACGCCAACGTTTTTCGGTTGATTTTATATTATTTCTAGTTTTACCGTCCACCGGAGGCGGCATATTGTTGGTTGTAATGATTTTAGCTATTTTCACAAGTTTGCATCCACACTGTGATTACACTGTGGCGATTAAACAGCTGTTCACTTACCGCCGACAGCTTTACCGTCGTCCGCTAAAATTCGGGGTAGAGCTTTAGTGTTTTTTTTTTGTCTCAACTGTAATAAATTAATGTTTACTTGTCACCCACAAATTTGATACAAGTTAATGTCGAGTGTTCGTGCAAACGTCATCGTAATTCGTAATTCGTCATCGTATTCACAGTTCCTTACAGTAAAACAGATTTGGCATTTTCTTTAAATCTAACCTATATATTGTCGTTTAAAGTACAAAACCGCGTATCGTCGTTCTGCAAAACAGCCTAACTAACATTTTTTGCCAAAAATGCGATTGCTTTATAAAAAAGAGAACCATTTTGAAATATGAGTGTTTTTACTCTACTCTCTACAAAATAATTTGTGCGAACTGACATACGCGGTTTTGTACTTTACGACGATATGTATGTGTGTACGTTGTCGCAAAAAATATCTGATGGTATGGGTTCAATGTAATCAATTTCTACTAAAAGAGTGATTTATAATAAAACCAACGTTTTCCAACAAAATTTTAAATGTATTTACTAAAAGCCCAAATTCGATACTATTTACGAGTAACTCAAAAATTCGATTTGCCAGAGCACTGCAAAGTAACTTTAATCATTATAGATAGACCTATATTTCAACATCAGGATATATTATGCAGCTTTTAAATATTCACATGCCACGTTAGGGCTGCAAGTAACATAAGAAATTATCATTTTCTTTCCTAGTAAAATGTTAAATGCAAAAATAAAATTAAAGTTAGTCAAAAAGTGAGTGTATGTTAAGTTAAAATTTTCCTAAATAGTATGCTAATAACAGCTATGTGGTGAGGACACACCATTGGAAGTCAGAGTATGTGTTCTGTTTTCACAAAGTAGTCGATTTGAAAATGTTCAAATAATAAATAAGTAAAAGCTTTGTAAGGCCCGTGAAATCGGAAATGCAGGCACCTGCAGTTTATTATTAACTGAATTTTTGTGATTGATGTAAACATCTTGGCTAATAAAATCCCCTTTTGAATTTAAATTTTGGTCATTTAATGCCCAGGGAAACTGACAAGAACAGTACGTTGAAATTAGGGTCGAAATTGGTAAGCTGGCGACTTTTTGCATTGTCGTCAATTCTTTTTTAATACTGCAAGGCTAGTCACTAGGAATGCAAAACACGGTTTGCGGGTGCCTGGGCTTGTGGAATCACTACGATGTTAAAAACAAGGGCGGCCGAGGTTTTTATTAGCTCAAATCAAATTACGCACTAACGCTAGAAATACAACTTAGTAATCAAACCATGAGAGGATTTTGTCCAAACCTACACCAAAACCTTTTTACGAAGAGTTAAAGGTTGGACTTTTTGATGATAATTTAATCTTTTTAAACGAAATGTTTGTGGTTTCTCCACTCCCTTAAAATCCTTTTTTGAACATATTTGTAGTATATCTTAACCCTCTAACTTCCAGTTTTTCAAAAGTTAGTGGGTTAGTAATTTGCACAAAAAATTATCCACCAAATTTTACTATTACAAGAGAATTATGTCCTCAGTCGATACGTTAATAAAAATACAAACTTAGTGATTTACATAATTTTTGGCCAAAAAGTAAAACCTTTGAACCACTGTAAAGCAAAATTGTAATAAGATGGAATGAAATCCACTCAGAAAAAACCTTTTACTTAAAATACCAATTGTCTGCCGTTACAAAATATTACTATCTTTAACTTAAAGTCTGGAAATCTTTATATGAGTTTATGAGATATTATGATGTAAAATATTTGGTCACCGGACTCGTAAAGCTTGGCTTAGCTAATAAGATGATTCAAACACAAATTACTCAAAATAAAAAATAAAAAAAAAACGATTATAACACCGAACCCCTAACTACATATTCCCTTGCTTGTCTGAAATTTAAATTTTTGTTTTTTTTTACCGTAGTGTGTACAGGTTTAGATACTAGTTATGTTTGGAAATAAATGCTAGCCCTGTTCTGCTGAAGTAAGCTCTTGATTGTCGTTTAATCGATGAATAGTGATTATCAATTATTGTAATAAAATATAAACTAAAGCTTGAAGACAAACGTGCAAATTTACGAGAAACCCTACCTCGTTAACGATTTTTTTGAAAAAGTTACAAAGGTATATTCTTATTTCTGTACGAATCGAAAATACTTAGTGATTTCCTCGCACTCGAAAACTTGAAATGATTTTATGTTGAGATTTTCGGCGCTCTCGAGGCTTTCCAAGTTTATAGAAGAAATACCCCTATTGGAATTTTCCGTGCAAAAATTTTAAACTTTCCATTCGTACAAAAACAAGAGTACGCCTCAATAATAAAAGTATATCAAGTCTTATTAAATATAGTAGAATTAACAACCAAACACCACTCTATGTCAGCTGACCTTATTGTCAAAAATAAATAAAGAATAATACAAGGTTATCCATTTTAGCCTCGGTGAAGTAAAAGTTGTGTATCGCATAGCCATACCAAAAGGACTCCAAGACGTCTTGTGGAAACCACATTTCGTCCAGATCGAAATCCTCAGTGTCAGCTAAAAGAAATCGTAGATAATATGGCGACTTTAGTTTCCCCATCGCGAAATGGGCAGCCCGTTATAAATGAGGGTTTTCATTAGTTGCGTTCCAGATGCTTGACGATTTGCATTGATGGTTTTACAGGATTTGCACGAAAAGCTGTTTTCGCCATTAATAAACCTTATGGAAGGTGGCCCCTGGAACAGCTTCGTGTAAAATCCTGCAAATCGTGAAGCATCTGGAAGTGCGACATTCTCGTCCGAAGTTCAAAAGGGGAACAGTCGAAGTCATTTAGGGCCATAAGAACAGAAGTGGCCTAACCCACATTTTTTTTTATTCATACTTAAAGTAGTGTCAAATGTGATAATTTTTTTAATAAATGTCACTTACTCTTTAGTTTGATGGTACACAGCTACATAGCGTACTATCAAAGCAAATAAAAGAAAAATAAGTTAACTACAAAAAAAAATTAAAAATGTGAGTTAGGCCACTTCTGTCCTCATGCGCTCATTTTTACTTGATTGAATGTGATTTGCTGATTTGTTGAATATGCAATACATACTATTTGGACTGGAACTGTGAATAACATCAAACGAACAGTGATGCCTCTCGAAATTTCATTATTATGCCGAATTTCCACTTGGCATTGAAATGACAAAAAATGCCATGTGGAAATGAAATTAATGACAATTTTTTCAACGTAATGAGTTTTAATGCCCAACTTTGTCATTAGTCATTTTTGCCATTTAATGCCTAGTGGAAATCCAGCATTAGACTTTAGATTTAGTTGTATGTACTGTTTTCTGGACACTTACCACCTGTAGTACCTAAGCATTGTAAATTTTTTAATATTCATGAAAATAGGTTTTGAACTCATTAACATCCACAGTTACACGTCTAGAAATCTTGGTAATGGGTTTTCACAGAATGAGTCTCTAAATTTTACTGAATATTAATTTTAAATGTTTGTATTCAGAATTGACGCTTATTGCATTGTATGTAGTACAGAAACATAGCATAAACGGTTTCGATATTTCAAATTGCTCTAACTTCTAATCGCTTGCCCATATATAGGGCTCGGAATCTCATGCACCCAAAATTCAAAAACAACGAAAACAATTCACTTCAAGAAACAATAAATATTTATGTATAAAATTTGATTATAATCAAGCAGACAGTTGCAATCTTGTGTAAATAGAAACATTGACCGTTTAATAGGGGAACCTTTGGTTGGTTTTGTCACCCTGGGGACAAGCAATTTGTAAGTTTGCCATTTTGATTGCACAACTCGTACAACCTACACAGCCATTTGGCGTCTTAAATGAATTTCCGTACGTAATGCAGAGAGAGGCAGTTGCACTGTAACAAAATTCTGCTTGGCCTTCATGTGATAAATTTCGGTAATTTTTGCGTGGGACACATCCAGTGCTGATAGTTCGTCCGCTGCCGTAAATGGCCCTATGTCCCGGGACCCATAATATTAAGGTAATTATGTATTCATCAGAGATATAGGCCAGCTCTCTCCCACAGTCCTCCACTAGTTGAGATCTAACAGAGGTAGAAGAGAGTGCCTCAATGGCCGCTTGGCTATCCGAGAAGATATTCAGATGTATATTTGGAAAAATGTAAGGTAGTTTTTTGTCCAGAGATTTCGCACAAAAGTTAAATGGTTGTAAATAAAAAAAAGCAAAAATATGCAAAATCAGGTATTTTTTGCAAAATATGCGAAATCATGCATTTACTGCAAAATATGCACTAACAATTGAATGCCATTTTAAAGGAAATTTCACGATTCGTAAAGCCAACTCAACCATTTCCCTTTGAAGATGACCAGTAACAAGTAATTTTTAGCAAAACAAAAACCGTCTTCAACTCCCATACAAAAAAAAAATATATATATATATATATATCATGATCCACTGATCGGATCTCAACCAGATTAGTATTAGTAGGGACCACCTCTGAGACACTACCTTTCCGAGGCAAAAAGAATTATCGAAATCGGTTGACGTGGTCCAAAGTTATGCGGTAACATACATAAAAAAAAAAAAAAAAAAATATTCCGACGAACTGATAACCTCCTCCTTTTTTAGAAGTCGGTTAAAAACATGCATTTGCATGAGATTCCGTGCCCTAGCCATACATATATAATTGTTTCGACTGAATGTATGTTTCGACAGGTCGTGATATTTTCTATGTCCTGTATATCCATAATAACTTCTGTCTGAACTAAGTGTTGCCATAAAACATGTTATGTAAAAACGATCTCCTCCGGATTTCAAAGCAAATAAAAAAATTCTATGTACTATATTTGTTTGACATGAATTTTGATTTGGGCTTGATATCATCTAATATATTTGTTCTCAAAATGTAGGAGAACAAGATATGGACCGACCATTCAAACTTCCTAGTACTACATTTATCGGCGGAGATGAAACCACTTTGCCATTGCGGTAAGCAACGTAACCAAACGCGGTTTTTCGTAACCGAGAAGTTAGATATTTAAACATTTTTGTTTAGAGAGATCCTAAATCGTCTTGAAAATGTGTACTGTAATAAAGTTGGCGTGGAGTATATGTTTATTAATTCGCTGGAACAGTGTAACTGGATTAGGAAGCGTTTCGAAACACCTGGAGTCATGAACTATTCACCAGAACAAAAGCGACTCATTCTGGCGCGTTTAACTCGCGCCACAGGGTAAGAAAAGTTCAACTATTTACTACAAAGCGTTCATTGCCTAGAGATATATACTATACATACTTTAATTGATTATAGTTTTGAAGCATTTTTGGCGAAGAAATATTCATCTGAAAAGCGGTTCGGTCTGGAAGGTGGTGAGATGCTAATACCGGCTATGAAAGAGGTAATTGATGTTTCAACTGAATTGGGTGTCGAATCGGTGATAATGGGTATGCCACATCGTGGACGTCTCAATGTCTTGGCCAATGTTTGTCGTAAACCGTTACCCCAAATATTCACACAATTCGCTGGATTGGAAGCAGCTGATGACGTGAGTTGATTATTTATTGACTATTCGGCATTTTTTGATATTGCTATTGTGCAATCTTTCCAGGGTTCTGGTGATGTGAAATACCATTTAGGAACCTATATTGAGCGTTTGAACCGCGTCACTAATAAAAATATTCGATTAGCTGTTGTTGCCAATCCTTCTCACTTGGAAGCTTCTTGCCCCGTGGTACAGGGCAAGACTCGTGCTGAACAGTTCTACCGTGGCGATCAGGAAGGCAAGAAGGTCATGTCTATATTATTGCACGGAGATGCTGCGTTCTGTGGTCAAGGTGTTGTTTACGAGACGATGCACTTGTCTGATTTACCCGACTACACCACTCACGGCACCATCCATGTTGTCGTAAACAATCAAATCGGCTTCACTACCGACCCTCGTTTCTCACGCTCGTCGCCCTACTGCACCGATGTCGCTCGCGTCGTAAATGCTCCAATTTTCCATGTGAATGCAGATGATCCAGAAGCTGTTGTGCATGTGAGCAGAGTGGCCGCTGAGTGGCGTGCTACCTTCCATAAAGATGTCGTTATCGATTTGGTTAGCTATCGACGCAATGGCCACAATGAAGTGGATGAGCCCATGTTTACACAACCCCTGATGTACCAAAAGATTAGGAAACACAAAACCTGCTTGGAATTGTACGCGAACAAACTTATCGCTGAAGGCACAGTCACTCCTGAAGAAGTAAAGGCTGTAGCCGACAAATACGATAAAATCTGTGAGGAGTCCTTAGAATTAGCTAAACAGGAAACACACATCAAGGTAAGAAGAAGTTCTGTGTACCGAATTTATCTATTCATTTTCGGACGTCACAATTTCATATTAATGCACATACTCCTCTCTAACAGTACAAAGATTGGCTTGACTCTCCATGGTCTGGTTTTTTCGAAGGCAAAGATCCCTTGAAAGTATCACCAACCGGTGTAAAAGAGGAAACGCTTATTCATATTGGCAACCGATTCTCGGCGCCGCCACCAAATGCCGCGGAGTTCGTCATACATAAGTATTAAGAACTAATTTTTTTCTATTTTCCATTGTAATTACAAAAATATTTTCTAATTGTTTCAGAGGTTTACTGCGTGTGTTGGCTGCTCGGAAGAACATGGTTGACGAGAAGATTGCTGATTGGGCGTTAGCGGAGGCAATGGCTTTCGGATCGCTGCTTAAAGAGGGTATTCATGTGAGATTGTCTGGTCAGGATGTTGAGCGTGGCACATTCTCACATAGGCATCATGTATTGCATCACCAGCTGGTAGACAAAGCTGTCTACAACCCTCTACAGCACTTGTATCCAGATCAGGCGCCATATTCAGTTTCGAACAGTTCCCTTTCTGAGTTCGCAGTTTTAGGTTTTGAGCATGGATATTCGATGACCAACCCTAACGCTTTGGTGTTGTGGGAAGCTCAGTTCGGAGATTTCTGTAACACTGCTCAATGTATTATTGATCAGTTTATCTCGAGCGGCCAAGCCAAATGGGTTCGCCAATCGGGATTGGTTTGCCTTTTGCCTCATGGTATGGAAGGCATGGGTCCAGAACACTCATCCGGTCGTTTAGAACGCTTCTTGAGTCTATGCGCTGATGATCCCGATTATTTCCCTCCTGAATCTGATGAATTCGCTATTCGACAATTGCACGATATTAATATGATCGTAGCCAACTGCTCGACGCCAGCCAATTATTACCACATTTTACGTCGGCAGATTGCAATGCCTTTCCGCAAGCCTCTGATTTTAATGACTCCTAAGTCCCTGCTCCGCCACCCATTGGCAAGAAGTCCTTTCAAGGAAATGGCCGAAGGTAGTGAATTCAGACGTGTAATTCCTGATGAAGGTCCTGCAGCAGAAAATGCAGACAATGTGAAGAAAGTGCTCTTCTGTACTGGACGTGTTTTTTACGATCTGTTAAAGGCGCGTGAAGACAAGAAATTAGAGAAAGAGATTGCCATCGTACGCGTAGAACAGGTTAGAAACAACGCAAACTGTACAGTGATTGAGTAGGCTTTATTGATTTTTCGGGTTTTTTCGTTTTTACTACTTAATAGATTTCACCCTTCCCATTCGACTTAGTCAAAGAGCAAAGTAACGTTTATAAAAACGCAGATCTATTCTGGGTTCAGGAAGAACACAAGAACTCAGGGGCCTGGACGTACGTGCAACCTCGCTTCCTAACAGCCCTTAACCACGACAAGGATGTCGGGTAAGTCTCTTGAAACATTTTTAATTTATTTTCCTTTTTTTTTTTGTTTTTAATCACATGCGTATAAACATACATATTTTATAACTCGGTAAATCGAATTATTCGAATATGACATTAGTCGACGCTATCGACTATTTGACTATTTTCGACCATTTGACTTTTGGGTTATTCGACTATTACGAGCTCCAACCTAGACGACATTTAAGTATATACCCTTTGAAAATATTATTTTTCTCATCTTTAGTTCTCGAAATGAAAATCTAAACACGACATTTGCTACATTACTAATTTATACAAATTAGATAAATACATATATGGGTAAAATCTGTTGTTGCTAAAAAGCCAATAGAGTGATAAAAAGCGAGCATTTTGGAAACTGATATAAAGCAGATGGAAGTACGAGTCCATTCATATACAGTAACGGTTGAAGTCAGTAGAACGGTTATGCAATAATCGCATTGTTCAATCCATAATCAATAACACTGCTATTTAAGCGTATAGCTCCAAATTTTTGGAATATAGTTTATTTCTCTAGCATATTTAAATTACCACAACCACTTATGTACTATATTGAAAATCAATTATGAATATCTTGTTTCCTTTTTTGATATGTTTTGCTTTTATGACCGCCGTTATCCCGGAAGGCATACTTTCAATACAATATTTTATGCTTAAGACTTGATTTCTGGTGCATTTTACTACCACTCAAAGATGTTTTTTTCTAAAAACTAGAATATTTCAATTATCGCAGAAGTACACGAGGTATTTTAGACTCTCGATAAGCAAGGTGCAACATCCTGCATACAAACGTTTTTTTCTTTACTCTCTCTGTTTTACTCAACGTATGGTTTGAACACCTTCCACCAAATAAAGAGATATATAATGTAAAAAACAAAGGTAACGAGGGATATCTACTTTTTTTTTTTGCAACCCTTTCCTACATTGCTCCAAAACGAACGATTGATGGACTCGTTTGTAACGAACTATCTTAGCGATTTTGTTTAGTTATTTGGTATTTTCTCTGTAGCGAGCTTCTTTTTAACTCAACGCTTTCGACATCTTTTGCACGCAAAGAGGCATATAGCTAGCTTAGAGTGAAAAGTTGCTAAGTCGACTTTTTATTAAAACTCATATTTTGATACAGGAGGCTAGATTTTTCTGCATTATTTCGAAAACGATAAAGGTACTTATTTTATTTATTCTTGTTTATATTCAATGAAAGAAAAATTTACTTAGTCCAAAAGAAGCTCCGAAAATCCGGATAATACTAAATCTTTGCTTTGCTTTAAACAGCCAAAATGTTGTGTTCAAATTTTTGCGAAATACTTGAAGAAAAATGCTATAAAAAGCTTTCTTCCTCTGCTGTAAAATTTAGAAAATTGGACTTGGTAACTTTTCACTCTAAGCTAAGCTAAATAATACATGCAAGGTAATTTAAAATTTTGCAAAAAAAAAGTCAAATTTTTTAGCTCCCCTATGTCAAGAACTACCAGGAACGAAGTGTTTGCCCAACCGCAATAGCTCCGTTATTGAGAACTACGGACAAATCTTCATTATTCAGATTCCCATATGAAAGAACAACATTTCGATTAATAGGATTTAATTGTTGCAATAGTCGAATAATCGTTGCAAAGCGATATAAGGGCTAACGTAGTACATAGTACATGCAAAGCGACTAGTCGAAGAGTCAGACCCTGCCGAATATTCTAATGGCTATCATCAACCGGCTGTGCTGACTGTGACTCCATTAGTCGGTTAACGGAATAGTCGAATAGTTTTAAAAACTTTTGAGGAAATGTAAAAAAAGTAACAAGTTCACACGCTTCATCTTTATTACGTTTGCGATGAGCTCCATAGTTATTCTGTTTACGACTAATTTAATTCTTGGTGCCATTGAAAACGTAAGAGTTGCACCAAATTCATCATGCGCTATACAAAATTTTCCAACTGCACCTAAGTAGTCTTAATATGTACATATAATGTATGCTTCTCGCTATGGTAGTCAGTTATGGAGTACGGTTACTATAAGGTAGACAATTTTATTTTTATAATTTTGTTTTTTGTTTTGAAAAGTTAGTACATAACTACTTTTAATAATTAATAAAAATAGATTTGATCAGACAAGGAAATTCGATCAATAGGCTATTCAATGTGGAGAATAGTTCGCATTTCATGTTACAGTTAAAAAAGGATATGAAAACAAAATGCATTTATTTGATTTTTTTACTTTTCCCAGGGCATAAGACTTGTGTTAAAATAAAACTCATGTTTATATAGCACAGCTTTGAAGTTTTTATGTTTGTTAATTATTACATTATTATCCCCTTTATATATAATTTTCAGTTATCAGTTCCATCAAACAGCTAACATTTATCATTTTCCTACTAAAACGTTGTCTTTACATATTAATAGTGCTCTTTTATTTAAGAGGATATCATCTACATATACATACATATTTGTATTTGTGTATGCAAACACTCTCTTTGCCAAGAAGTTAAAAATGTTAATTGTGCAACTGTTTTAAAGCTGCCTTAGTGCGAGTGAGGACGAATAATATGTATATAATGAACAACGTTTTTCGAATATCGAAAGCAACCAACAAATCCATTCTTTGTGTGTGTGTATTATTGTTACAGCTCCTCTAACCCGGCCACAATACAGACTAGCGCCGCCGACTCTGCTTCCGATTCGAAAACGAAGCCGTGGTTGAGTCGTGTTTTCGCCAATGAAAAGAGCGACACCGCCGAAGGCGAACAGAAACCAGTCGACTATTTCGATGCACGCGAAGTTCGAGATATGCAAGGCAATTTCAATAAGCCCGCTGGTAGCCGGGACATTTCGCCAAAATACAACTTTGGACGTAAAATTAGGTGAGGAAAGAGAGCGCCGTCCGAATTCTCAAATCTCACGATGTGATGTGGGTCGATGCGCTTTAGTAGCAAATCTTTGCAATCTATATTCTCTTTTGCATAAAATTATCTAATATTTTCTATCTACAACGAAAATCATTGGAACAATGTATGATGTAATTTTATTTGTTTGCCCGTTAAGATGTAATTTTCGCAATGTAGGGTATCTCGGCACTGTATTCACATTTTTGCTTTCTATAAAACAATGAAAACAAAATTTTCCAAAGCGCCGGCATTTCTCAATACTCATAAAGTTTTCTTTGATTTTGCCAAATTAGTATTACATAGCTGAAATTTATGGTATTTTTTAGTATTTGTATGTTATCGTGCCGAAAGTAAAGTAGCGCAAATCTAGTCGTCATTCAATTTTGAATGCACGCAGTATGTTTTCAATGTTTTAGTGTTGTGACTTAACTCATATGCTCCATTTTGTTCTACTTATTCATTAACTAACGCCATATATTTCGTTTTTAATCCTTTGCTTTGTAACTTTGTAATGGTTCTCAGAGTTGAGTACTATGTGTTTGTCGCATCCTTTGTGTTTTTCCCTTTTTAGCGGTGCTGTCTTTTTTTTAATTTTTCCATTAATTTATAATCGAATAGAATCAAGTCTTGAAAATCAAATAACAAGCGCCCAATTGATCTCGAATTTAAATGATGCTGAGGAGCAATAAATCCCTCAGTCTGGCAGCATGAAATGTGAGCATGAGCAGCAAAATGTAAAGCAATTGGAATTTGGGCCTGTGCCAATCAGTAGCAAAGTTCTGTGGTGAAAAAACAGTTTGCTATGAGTGAGAAAATTTTACATTCCTGTTCTGCCGGCTTGGTCATTTCTTTCACCTCATAGTTGTCAAAAATTTACTATCCGGAGTACTTTGCTATCAATTGGTACAGGACCTTTGTTGAAATTCGGTGTCAGTGGACAAATAATCTTAATTGTATTGAATATTTTATGATAGTTTTCTTCGAATTCTATCGGTAGTGTAAAATTGTTTTGTCAGTAGCGTGTTAGCGGGTAGCGGGCCCAGTTAACCGGTCGCTAATATAAGCTCATAAGTACTATGGTGACAATTCGAAAACTAATCGGCTCTCATTTCACTCATATATGCCAAGATTAAATCCTTGGGATCTTTTTTCATTGTTGAATTCATATCAGTCATATGATTTATATTTTGACTATTAACCATAATTTCGCTCATTAAATAACATTTAACTTTGCATGCACGGATTTGGCCATCACTGCTGGTTTTTATTATGGCATTTTGATGGCGGCATTTGCAAAATATTTTCGCAGTAATGCCGTATTGAAAACTAGTATTGATACTCTCATGTGTAAGGATAGTCCATAAATCACCAATAGAGTATTTAGCGTTGCATTGTTCCATAAATTTCGAACATTTTCATTATGAACTGCATATTTTATTACTCAAAACAGACTAATCATTTTTGAATATTCTTCTTCTCCTCCTCTTACTTTAAACATCCTTATTCACAAATCTCTTTTCCAATATCCCAACCATTTTCCCCCTCCTTACCCACTTTTGCACAAACAATGATTGTGCTGTTTTTTCCTTTCTTTTCGTTCTGCTTTCTTTATTTGTGTTACTGTAGCTACATTGGAAGGCCATGCAGCGCTTCCACCGCCACCGGCTCAAAGGTGCAGCATACTCGTGAACTAAACGCATTGCTCAACGATGCAACGACGGTCTAAACGGGGTCGAATGCGAGATGATGTATAGTGAAGTTTTAATTGGCTTGAGATATTTCTGCGGATAACCGAGATCATAATCCTCTATATTTACAACAGCAATGGACACATAATAAACTATACAATTACATTATTTTTTTCCTTTATTTTCGTCGACATACAAAGTAAATAATCAACATGCATACATACCTACATATATGGAGATTGCAGTTTTAGTAGAAATAATTGTATGACTAATTTATAAAGAAACTATTAAGGCGTGTATTAATTAAAAAAATATCGTCTCGATATTTGCGAAAGTTTGAAATGCGAGAGAAACGATATAAAAAAACAAATAGGAACAAAAATGCAAATATTAAAATAACGAACGGCCTTATTTATTTATGTGTATGTATGGCTTTTTATATTGAAATGACTCTCCATTTTCACGTAAACAATAATTATTTTGGCTGTTCACAAAAAAACAAGGAATGGAATGTAGTTGTGAATTACAAAGATGCAAACTGTCAGGGATCAATTAGTTTCAATGTATGTATGTATGTATGTGTGTATTTAAGTATATGTTAACAACAATTGTTTCATCTAGCAAAATGTCCAATTAATTGAAACAGAATTAAGATACCAATAGTTTTTTAGTTATTTTGACGTCATAAAGGAGCAATATATGTATAATTTTATTATTGTTTATTAAGAAATGAAAACACGACGACGTCACAAATACATACATACTTGTTTTCCTTGACGTTCTTACTTTGGATCATTATAAAAGCGTGCTTTTTCTGCGCTGGAAGATACATGACTTTCTCAACAGCAGACACGAACATAATATGTATTTGTATATTTATTTATAGAAGCGTAAAAATAAACGAGAATTTCTAAGATTATGATCGCATATTTAAGTTATTAATTTACTAAATTATGACTCAGATCGCCAAAATAATTTTGCCTATAAAAACAAAAGCGTTGTGGCATCCTTCGATTGGATTCTTCATTTACCTTTTATTTCTTGACATTATTTATGTATGTATTATATTATTTATGATTTTCGTTATTTATAAGTCTATATGATACTATGGAAAAATAAAAAAAAAAACCGATAATATATAAAGAAACAAAAACCATCATTCTTACTTTTCAAAAGCATTGGTGATAATTTTTAAGAATTCACAGAATCAACATATATGTACATATATTAAAGAGGAAAGTGTCCTTGCTTTTGTTTTTTTTGTTTATTTTTTTTTTTGCAATTGAAATTTCTTGCGCTTTACAAAATATGTATGTATAAGTACATTGGTTTGGTAAACAAACTCAACAGGTGATAATTGATATTCATATCTAAAATATTTATACATACATATGTTTATACTATACTTAAATTTACATTAAGTATGTTTGTTGACATACATGTATGTACATTGAAGTTTCTTTCATAATGGTGTGAATCCGCTGAAAAGTTAACTCTTTCTTACATAAAACAGATAACTATTTATAAAATATTTTGATAGATGGCCATTTCGGTTCATTGCCGAGAGTAAAACAAAATTTAAAGTATGCGTATGTGTAGAATGATAATCAATAACATGTAAATGCTATCGTAAATGCGCTATTAATATAGAGGCCAGTATTGTTAAGAAGAAGAGGTTTAAAAATGCTGATGTCGCACGTTTAATAATATAAAGATGTAATTCAAAATTTACGCTTTTGGAGATTTCTTCATACAATTAATAAGCTTGATAGATAAGTAGAACATGTTCAGCCTAACAGATGGCGGTCTTTTTGTATACCAACTGTATGAATTCATCGAACTTTGATTGCGTTTTCCCACAAAATTGAATTTTTGAAATACTTCTGTATACTATTAAACGTGCGATGTATGTACATATATATAGAAAACTTTGCCTGAAGGCACCTACTTGTGCTTTGTCGATATCCAAAAACCGTATTTATATTGCACTCGTTCTTCAAAAGTGCATTTATACGAAATTCCTCATTTGTTAGAAATCGGCAACAATATTTTTTATGGGGAAGGGAGGCTTTACTGTGGATTTTGCAATAAATTAAAATGAAAGTATTGTTGCTTGAAGATACATTTGGTGTCTATAAACATTTCTAGTGAATAATATCAAAAATGTTGAACTAATACACTTGAAGAACGTTTGCGATATGTACAAGAAAATTAACTTTTCGCACTTTCTCTCACGAATCTACCGATTTAGACATTAATATATGGTCACAAGATGTAGATATGTAAGTACTGAAAGCACTCTGACCCACAAACATATTAAATAAAGAAAAGATTCGAACCAAACCTTAGAAATTTGTCTCATTCGTGGATTTCTTGACGGTTAGCAGAAAGTTGCCGCTTTTTGGAGATGTGGTGGGGGATTTTTATCTTGCCTCCTCGATATGATAAGGCAGAATCGAACATCGTAAGATCGTCCGGTAAACAGGTAATTTCAACATTTGTGGGATCTTATGTTTGCCAATCTTTCGTACAGCGCTTTGCTTGAAAATGATGACAATAACATCAACCTAGCACCAGACGAGACAGAGCTTTGTCGGCCTCGGGAGACTCGCACCATCATAGCCCAACTTCGCTCTGGCTACTGCAGCAGGCTTAACTCCTACTTGAGCAGGATAAATGCAGATGTACCCAATGAGTGTCTGGCATGCCGAGAGGCACCTCACCGCACGACTCGCAACATCTACTCGCATGCGCCCTAAACCCCACTGGACCAACCCAGTCGGGATTGCGCACTTGCTGTGTCTCCCGTTAGTTGAGCTTGGCGACAAACAACTCGATTTTCTTAAAACTCTGTCGTAACGATTTCTTCTTTTCGGTCTTAAATTACTGGAATAGGAGCAGGAAATAATGTAACTCGTACATGGCGAATGAGTAACGTTCGTATCTACATATACTTTTTTGGCTATATGACATATTTTTTTTTAGATTCCAAAACTGGAAACTTCGGGTTTTTTCCATAATACTGCATATCATTTTTTTTGCTGCCTAAATTTTTTAATATACAGAGTTGGTGGAAACATGAAACATATGAAATGTATGTAGTATATACTGTTATGTAAAAAAAAAATGTGCCACGACATCTTGACCAAGTTTGACTATTTTCCTTTCATTTGTTTAATGTTTATTAATTTTTTATTAAATGCTAGTTAATTATAGAATACTTAACCCCACATAAATTCACATTTCAAACTCTGCACTATAGGTAATTTGAACAGTTTATATGACCAAATGTCGTACTCGCAAAAGTAAACTTCTTGTCCTTGGTATTTGATAAACAAAACTTCAAACCAAACAACGGTGTCTTCTGGGCTCGAATCGTAACATCCGTTCACGGATCGAAAACGATACGAAAGAAAATTACGTGATACGTCAGGCAGTATAAGCTGAATGCGACAAAGAGTACGATCACGTATGTCGAAAAATGTGTTTTTACGTGACGATCCGTACGATATCGTATGTGACGATTCGAGCCCTGTTTTTGTAAAACACGAACGACAACTGCTTAGCAGTGGTCGGGGAAGCCATGTTTTACGCTAAAAATTAGAAGGGCTGTTACGGTTATAATGAAATTGCGCTATCGTAGGATTGTTGTAATGCTAAATCCGAGTATGCCATAAAATTATAGTTTGACGGTTGAGAGCTGTCAAATCAACTGCCAATTTCTCTAAAATTAAGAAAATTTTTTGAAAGTACCACTGATTACGTTTTCTGACATGCTGATGAAGAATTGTATGTCAAATTAAAATCCTGACAGTTGACAGCTGTCAAATGGACTATGAATTTTTCTAAAAATAACACAATCTCTTTCAAAATGCCACTGAATAGGTTTTTAGACATGCTAGTCACAATTGCATGTCCAAATGAAAACCTTAAGAGTTTATGACTGTCGAAAGGGCTGTCGATTTCTTAATAAATAACCAACATTTTTTTTCTTTACTAACCAAACCAGATAAATTTTCGTGGATGGTGATTTGGCCGTATATTCGGCGGCCAGTTAACACGTCCATTGTCTCGTTGACATCAAAATAAATATATTTCTAAAGACCAGCCCGTGCCCATCTTGCTCAGAAATATTAAATTTAATTTGAGCTTACGGTAAAGCTGTTGATCTTTACAGTTTCCTTTAAAAGGCTTTCACTATTAGAATAAAAAAAAGCCCAAGACCTTTGTCAAAGCTGCAGCTGTTATTTACCTAGCCATGTATTTTTACATAAAAGCTCAAGTTTTTCAATTACACAAAAAACGCCGAGGCACGTAAACTTCATTTTGGGTCGTAGATTGCGAATGTGTACCTCATTTTTGTGGATCAGGTCGTTTTTTCAAAGATATTTTCATTTTAAGTTTGCATTGCGAATGAAAAAAAAATCAACCTTTAACATGGAAAATGTTACTCATACGCCATGCACGAGTTCGGCCATGTACAATATGGCGTACGGGTAACCATGATACAAAAAGAAGGTAGTTTCATTTCATTTTTGACAAAAAAAATTAGTTTTTGAAGTTTCATAAATTGTACAAAATTGTGAGCTCCTTGCCACATTGATAACAATCAAACAATATATCAGAGGATTTAACGTTGTGCGTGGGAAGTGGGAAATGTTCGGTTAATTGTACAATGATTTTTTGTTGAGGAGCGGATGGCGTGCCACCTAAAACTCATTAGAAAGAGCACAGTAAAAACTTTAAGAAAAGCCATCCTTCGTCTCCCTGCCCCTTCTACGAGCACTACGGAGCCCATTTCAAAATAGGGTAAAATTAGCATTTTCGCATAGAACAATTAAACTCGTGTTAGGCCATCAGCAGTATTTTTGCGCAAAACTCTTTTCCGCGTTGGTTGCCTTCGGCCGCGCTAGAAAAAAACAAACTCATCACTCCAGTTCCGGTTACGCCATCCACAGTATTTTTGCGCAAAACTCTTTTCCGCGTTGGTTGCCTTCGGCCGCGCTAGAAAAAAACAAACTCATCACTCCAGTTCCGGTTACGCCATCCACAGTATTTTTGCGCAAAATCCACCTCCAAATTTACAAAAAAAGTGCTTATTTCAAACCGCAATCTTTTTCTTTTAGACTTTTCCTTTTACTAGACGTATGTATATGTTAAAATTTTTTGATTCGGGTCACGTGCTTGCACACGATAACATAAAATCATTGTACAAATAGCCAAACGGCCTTACTTATGCATTTTTCTATAAACAAAAATTTTATAAAATGAAACTGCAGTCGTTTTCATCTCATGTGGATAATTCTAGTCACAAATACATAGTTTCCAGCTGATATTTATGTATATATGTACATATGTACATTAGACTGCATCACTCCCCATACAAAAAATAATCGGTACTATTTTTCCATTGGAATTATAAAATCTACTATATTTTAAGACGTCCACCAAAATATTTCGGAAAAATATTAAGATTTAAGTGAGCTGGACCGATTTGAAAATTCCTCCAAAAATGGAGTTTTTTATGAATAAAAATAGTTTCTTAAAGATTTTTTTTTTGAAAAAATCCCCTCAAATGACAAAACGGTTTAAGCTTAAAATATTTACATAAAAATATTTAAAAAAAAAAAATTGACGGAATCGTAATGATGGGATTTTTGATGCTGTTTTTAACTTTTTTCAAAGATTGGTATAAGAAAAACTTGAATAACTGAACCTAAACTCTTCCGATTTAGACTTAAGAGGTATCATTGGAAAGGTATTTTCTCACCCTTTTCATTTATTTGCTAATACACTTATTCAAAGGATGGAAGAGAAAGCTAGGAGAAACGAACCTCATTTAAAGTTGAATTAAGATGTTTTGGTATTCGAAAAAAAGATGGGACACGAATGACGTTTCTTTTGGCCAGAAATAAAAACGGTGTGAAAATACCTTTCTACTGAGATCCCATAAGTCTAAATCAGAACAGTTTTGGCCCAGTTATTCAAGTTTTTCGTAAATCAATCTTTGAAAAAAGTAAAAAAACAGCATCAAANATTTCTGAATAAAAACGAGTTTCTCATTTCCAAATGACGCTTTCGAATTTTCATTTGACGCTTTCTCATTTACAATTTACTATTCTCATTTTCAATTGACGCTTTCTCATTTACAATTGACTATTCTCAATTCCAAAAGACGATTTCGCATTTTCATTTGACGCTTTCTCATTTACAATTGACTACTCTCAATTACAAAGGACGCTTTCTCATTTACTATTGACCTTTTCTCATTTACAATTGACTATTCTCAATTTCAAATGACGATATCGCATTTACAATTGACTATTCTCATTTCCAAATGACGCTTTCGCAATTTCATTTGACACTTTCTCATTTACAACTGGAAATGGTGTAGTCACAAATACATAGTTTCGAGCTGATATTTATGTATATATGTACATATGTACATATATTTTTTAGCAGCGCCACATCTTTATCCGAAAATTGCGAGAATCCAAAAATGGGTGCTATTGCAAGTAGCAAGGCATCATTTTAACTCGACCCCCTCCCTGTTCCACGGATAACGGTACATCGTTTAGAGGTTTAAAAAAATATTTATCGTCAGCAATATTTCATCGAACTGCATTAGATCGTATTATGTACTCTATCCTCGGAAAAGCAAACATTTTATTTTCGAACCTTTGCACAGGTGTACCGTATTCTTGCAGTTTTGTAGCGCGGAAGAATTTTCTTTTAAAATTTTCGTCCAACTTCCCAAACCTTAAATTTTTTTTTTTACATTTTCAAGAAACAAAAATTTTGCGGCTAGTGAATCTGGTAGCATGATTTTAGTTAAATGTCAGAAACTTGTTAAAAAAGTCAAGTGGTCGGCAACAACAACGAATGTCAATAAATGAAATTACCTTCTATTTTTGTGTCATGCGAGTAACATGGGCCCGTAGTCATAGTCAAAATAAAGTCGACTTTAAAGTTAGTTGCAGCTTTTTTGACAGATATCCCATTGAAAATTATGCAAAAAAGCTGCAACTAACTTTAAAGTCGACTTTATTTTGACTATGACTACGGGCCATGATTTCCTGCTCCTATTTCATACACAACTTGTTTATTTATCATCGTTAGTAGCTTGACTTTTTTGCAAAGAAACAGGCTTTAATACATGTGAAAAAAAATTACAAAATTAATCTTTTCCCTGTTCAAGTTTGAATTTTTTTCATAAAAATTAAAATATATCTTCGACCCAATATTAAGTGCACCTGTTTCGGCGTTTTTTGTGCCATTTCAAAACTTGAGATTTACCACACAGTGTATTTTGATTTAAAAGCTCGCCCGGAAACCGGAGTTTAGGCCAGATTTTTCAGATACAACCTTATATCCTCAGGTTGGCAATCAATTTTCTTTATTTTTATACAAGATTTATTTAAATTTTAAAAAGATGAGTGAGAACTACATATAAGTATTACTTACCTGTTCATACCTACGAACCCGATAGGTAGGCCAAGAAAAAAAACGTTCTCAACAAGGCGAATTCATATAAGGCGGTATCGATTCAACAAATACAACAATTACCTGTATTTTGTTTTTGCTTTTAGCTGGTGTCAAATTTCAGCTATACTTCTCCGAATCAAAAAGGGCGACAGAAAATGCAAACACTCTCACGTTTTTACTCACTCACTAGCAAAATATAAAATTTTGACAATCAAACGCTACACACAGCTGATTAAACAACACCACCTTATATAAATTCGCCTTGGTTCTCAAATTCTATAGGCTTCATACTTTCGATTGGTATACATATAATTGATCATTACACAAATGAGCACAAAATTAAAAAGAAAATTGTTTAATATTTAATTTGAAATATGCTGACCAGGATGTTTTCAGCCAACACGCTCGCGAAATATTTACTAACACGTTAAAATCCATACAAAATAGATTTCATCCATTACTCTGATGGGTGAAAGTCGTGCCCTATAAGGATCTTAGGCTATATAGCATTTATTAAAGTTTCAAACTTTGTACAAAATTTAGAAACATCGTTCAAATTTTCACTAAAATTTCAAACTTTTACCCTAGACTGTTAGACAACTTTTGCTTATGCAAAATCCTGAAAATTTGTGATAATTTAGCAGGTATCGAACAGACTAATTATCAAACGTGCGGTATGTATGTAGATACATATATACATATTTAAATATTTGTTCTTTTTCTGACTTGTTCCAACATCGACTATGGTTAAATGCAGTTTTTCCCAGCCGAATGTCTTTCAAATCACTGTAATTAACTAAATTGATTGAGAAAACAAATATTATTTTACTTTTTTTTCGAGCAAAACTTGCTATTGTCGACAGAAATGCAACCATGTGCCACAACTCTGCATGAAATTTCGCGCTGGCAAAAATTTTTTCAGCAAAAAATTAGCAACTTCCCCTCCAAAATCAACTATCACTTTGCGCTCTCAATTTCTCCTACTTTTTAAGATTTAGCGTACGCCAAATCCTGAAAATTTGTGATAATTATCCAGGTATCGAACAGACTAATTATCAAACGTGCGGTATGTACATACATATGTACATATATACATATGTAAATATTTCTTCTTTTTCTGACTTGTTCCAACATCGACTATGGTTGAATGCAGTTTTTCCCAGCCGAGTGTCTTTCAAATCACTGTAATTAACTAAATTAATTGAGTAAACAAATATTATTTTAGTTTTTTTTCGAGCAAATAGTTCAGGTTTATAAATTTTTAAATTGAACAAACTTACTATTGTCGACAGAAATGCAACCATGTGCCACAACCCTGCATGAAATTTCGCGCTGGCAAAAATTTTTTTAGCAAAGAATTAGCAACTTCCCCTCCAAAATCAACTCTCACTTTGCGCCCTCAATTTCCCCTTGCTTACAAATTACATATTTGGTTTGCGCGAACGCGATTTTGGCAAAAATTACAATTCATACAGGTTATTTCCTCGACGAACACTCTTAATATTTTTTGTTTTGCAAGTTTTTATTGTAGGCGAGCGTTAAAACGTAAAAAAGTTTGCTTCAATTATTGTCGCATTCATGTCATTATAAAATTGCATAGCAATTGCCAAATGTTAAGAATAAGTACTAAAGCAATTAGTTATTTCTTATTGTAGTGGATTAGCCAAAACTTGAAATTTCTTCTGTCTTTGTCATTTCCCGCGGGTTTTGTGCATACATATGTACATACACTGCCGGAACAAAGTATTGGCATAGCAAAATTTTCACAATATATGCAACAATTTTTGTTCTAACATTTTTCCGCCAATTTTTTTGATTTGTGAGAATTTTTTTGTTGAAGGTGTTTTGAATTTTTTCCATATAAAGTATTTTCGAAAAACAAATTTTTGTATGGAGACTGCGTGAAAAAAAAAATTGCCAAAAATCAACGGTAATTCCTAGCTACTTAAAACTTACACTTTGTTATAAAAAAATGATTGGGCTACAAATCTGCGTACTCAAAAAAGTTCTAAAAAATCTGATTAAAAAGTTGAAAATTTTCATGAATATTTGGTGAATTTTCGCGAGTTTTTCACAAAGTTTAGGAATTATATTTTTATGTTTTTTGGTGTAGACTGAACCATATTTTTATACGAAATTAGCAGAAAAATATTAGAATGGAGATGGTTGCATATATTGTGAAAAATTTGCTGTGCCAATACTTTGTTCCGGCAGTGTACATATATATGGGTATTTCCAAACTGGCGTTATCCATTTTTCGCAAATCTTTGTCTTACTACGATTCCAACTAAACATGCCAAATGTGAAACAAATCAGAGCATAAACACGAGGCCATTTTTGGCAAAAAAGGTTCTGCTTACTTAACTAGTATCTATACTAATCTACATACATATATACTAATTATATAAAAAAAAGAAGTCCCCTTTTTTGTAACAGGTAATCTCGCGAACGGCGGGTCCGATTTTCATGAAATTTTGTATGTGAAATTTACAAGTTTTTTGTACTCAGTCTTTCAATTGGGTTTAAAAAGCGGTTTATCAATTTATTTCGTTCAGGATAGTTCTTTAGTCGTGTACAAGCGGTGCTAAATCGGTTATCTGTCAGCTTTTGGCCCATAATATTATCGGTAAAGGTATAGATAAACTAAAAATATGTCGCCAAATTTTGGCGTCAAAATATGGCATAGTGAAAACCAGTCTTAAGTTTGAAAATACTAAAATAGAGAACGCAAATCTTATATTAAGTATGATATTTTTGAGTACCAAATACTGGAATTAAAATCGTGCAAACTTAACATAACTTTTTTCAAGCGTATTTTTTATATACATACATCTAACATTCTAAGTCGAAGTATGAATGGTTGTGATAACTAACCCAACCTTTTTCTTTATAATGTTTCTTAAAATACTTAAACTCATAATAAAGATGCATCATATTTGATTTGAGTACGAAATTCTTATTTCAAGAATGAAACATTTAGTTTCCATATACTTAAATCGAGAGTGTTTGTTCTTATTTTTAGGTCGACATTTTTCCCTCAGTGTATCAAGGGAATGTGGCATCTCCCATACATATTTGTGGTAGATTCCTGGAACTTGGTGTGGAGTTTTTTGAAATCAATCTTATGGGTACTCATGGATAAAAGTGGGGTTTATTGGAAAAGGGGGAGTGGGGCCTTCCAAACATACTGAAACCTTTTACCTACATATGTATCTGTAAACACATATATAATTCTTCGATACGTGTGTTTGTGAGTGAACTCCTTCTAAACAAACGAAACGATTTTGATGAAATTTCTTTATGTGTTTGAGTGAGTCGCTGGGTTCACAACTTAAAACGCGAGGTGGCGCTGTAGTCGGGTTATTACTAAAAATCGTATTTATTATCCGATAACGAAACGTGAACGTGGATTTGTTGGTGAAAACGTTCGACCAAATTTTTCAATAAAAAACTTATTTTTGGCGGGACGAAGTTCGCCGGGTCTGCTAGTATACTATAAAATGTTAAATATGTTAAATATGGGACTTTTATTTTTTTTTTCGGGGTAGACTTTCCGCTGGAAACGCCCATATGTATGTATATACGATTGTACTCAAAATGCGACGCATTTCTCTAGAACAAATACATAGTTGAATTAAAAAATCATTGCACTTTATTTTGTTTTTTTATTTGAAGATTTTTCTTGTCTAGAATGCACCACTTGTTTTTTGTAACAAACAAACCCGTTCTCATATCGAAATATGCTGGTGTGTGCATGTTTATAACGTTGCCAAAAACAAATGTTTTAACCGAATTAGAAATCGTCTCTTTATTATAACGGGTGATTTTTTTGAGGTTAGGATTTTCATGCATTAGTATTTGACAGATCACGTGGGATTTCAGACATGGTGTCAAAGAGAAAGATGCTCAGTATGCTTTGACATTTCATCATGAATAGACTTACTAACGAGCAACGCTTGCAAATCATTGAATTTTATTACCAAAATCAGTGTTCGGTTCGCTTTACGTCCGATTTATGGTCTACATAATCGACCAAGTGAGCAAACAATTAATGCGATTGTGACCAAGTTTCGCACTCAGTTTACTTTATTGGACATTA
>NW_016158954.1:23495-32626 GCF_001687245.7 Rhagoletis zephyria | reverse complement strand
CTTGTGCAAAATTAAAGAAAATTTTGCAAAATTTCATTCAAATATTGCACTTTTTATTTACGCTCTCTAGAAAAAAGTTGAGTATGCAGTTTTTTAGCCCATTCAATTTTAGTATAACAAAGTGCAAGTTTGAGGTAGCTGGGACTTATCATTGATTTATAGCAATTTTTTTGTTGAAGGTGTCGCTCATTTTCTCCATATAAAATAATGTTTGATAAATTTTTTATATTATATATAAGTCCTAGCTTCCTCAAACTTGCACTTTGTTATACTAAAATTGAATCTGCTAAAAAACTGCATACTCAGCTTTTTTCTAGAGAGCGTAAATAAAAAGTGCAATATTTGAATGAAATTTTGCAGAATTTTCTTTAATTTTGCACAAGGTTTGGAACTTTGAATTTTGAGGTAGAACTAACCATATTTTTATAAAAAATTTGCGAAAAATAAAATATTTAAAAAATAGTTACCCATATTGTAAGAAATTCGCTGTACCTAAACTTTATTGACTGACTGTATGTATGTACGTATTATGTACTAAAAAATGGAATGTTCTTATATATGTAGGTATCTAAGTGTTTATAGACAACCGATAAATGTTAACTCTGATTGACAATAGGTAGATAAGCAAAATGCTAAGGCGTTTTTGTTTAAAATATATTTTATTTACATGAATTCAGACTTCATTATTTACATGGATTGTGTTTTGAATGGCTAATGTTATCTTTCAATGAAGCCGATAATGTTTAATAAATCAATTGTACATTAATTGCATCTGCATCCGCTGCATATGTATGTATGTATGTATGCCATGGTTATTTATGTATGTATGTATGTACATATGTATGTACAAAGCATATTTCATGGGAAAGCTTAAATAATACACGGTACTATATGTATATGTAAGTATGTATTTACATTGAAGAATTGCTTATATGTATGTAGAAACAGGATATACATAATGAACAAGCCAAACCTAATCTACAGGCTACGCGTAAATAAGATCAACAATATTTACAGAATTACAAAAAAATAAACAAATAAATAAATATCTAGTTAAAGACATACAGATAGATTAATCTACTTCGTAAGCTGTGATGGTTGAGAGAAGTCGAGATCAGAAAACCAATTTTCCATACTGTATCTGTCTGTCTTTGATGCCCTTTCCCAAACTAAAATAATACATATATACAAAACGGATTGTAACGTACATACTTATCCGCCCAAACGCTTTCCATAGCCGCATGGCCATATCAGACCATATTCCATATACTATACGTCCGAGCACGCCGCTCTTCTTCCGCTATCTGCTCATAGTCGATTTCCAGATACTCTTTACCGCCGAAATTTACCCTACGGCCAGTGTACTTCTTGATGTAANATAGCCGCATGGCCATATCAGACCATATTCCATATACTATACGTCCGAGCGCGCCGCTCTTCTTCCGCTATCTGCTCATAGTCGATTTCCAGATACTCTTTGCCACCGAAATTTACCCTACGGCCAGTGTACTTCTTGATGTAGCTGATGTGTGCCGAAATTTCTTTGTCGTCGATCTTGATTTTATAGGATATGCTTGTGATTCGTTCAATAATTTGGCCTTTCTTCCAGCGTATTTGTGTCTTACGGAAGCGCTCTCCATACATTACCCAATCTCCCACTTGGTATTCTCGTTGTTTCATACAGGATTTGATTGGCTGGACGGGTTCCACTGCTTGCCCTGTGGTATCGTCTTCATCGTCTGTTACGTAAGCTATTGCTCTCTCTAAAGTTTCGGTAGCAGCTGGTATGGCATCTGGCTGATCAGGTTCTTTGAAGAATGAAGTCTCTCCAACGGAGAGTTTGCGCTGTTGACGTTTGATGATTACTTTCTTTTTAATTTTGCGTGGCTCTTTAGGTTCGGTTAATACGATGGCCGATTCAATGGGACGTTCTTCGACAGTCTTCATTTCGTCATCAAGAATATTTTCTTCTTCGTTTTTTTCGCATTTTTCCGCTACCAAATTACTTGAAAGCTGAAGTCTGTGATTATCTTCGTCTTTTTTAGTTTCTATGCCCGCGGTTTTGTTGGATGTCTTATTTTCAGTGGCGTTATCTATGGAGCTTTTCCGTATTATTCTTTTTATTGTGATTTTCTTTTTTGAAAAACTAATTTTACCCGCATCGTTTTCAGCAAAAATTTGCACCGGCTTTACGGGCGTTGGAGTGACCTGCTGCTCTGGCATTTTATCACCTCCTTCGACTTCCGCGATTGGCTGTTTCGAATTATGGTTTAAAATCTCTTTAATATTCTGTTCTTCAGGACAATCGCGCCTACTTGAAACTGTTAATGTTTGTACAGGACACAACGTGTTGCCGTTAAAGGAGGCTGACGTATCCAAATGTGTAGTGGAGCTGACTTTTTCTGTACCTGCCAAAGTTGCAGCGCTATTTGATGCTTCAGAGCAACTGATCAACTGCCCAGGATCTGCATTAACTCCTTGACTGGTTGGTTGGAATTCCAGATCAATGGGTTTCTTCGAAACGTCTGCTAATGTTAAAGCTGACCGATCCTCGCTAATGCATTGATCATTTGCCTTTTCTGTAGAAAACGTTATTTCTTTTGCTTTGCTTAACGGTTGCTTTTCTGCGTTTATTGTGTGACTGCTTGCCTCGCCAGCCTGCAACTGACTTGCCATCGCTGCCATCGCTGCTGCCACCATTTCACCGTTCTCATCACTCAACTTCGTTGATGACCGCCAAGTATTTGTCGCTATTGATAATGCCTGCTTTACCTCGGATTTCGTTTTGTCTAACTTATCGCCACTGTGCAACTCTGCATCACCAATTGCGCTTGCAGTTGTTAATTGTGTTGACAACAACAAATCTGACGCTATTGGCACTTCGGTTTTAATTGTTGCCTGCGTAGCCGCAGTGTCCACCACCGTAGTTATTGCGCTGCTTTTTAAATGTGTCGTTGTAGCAGCATTTTTAGTACGATCATTATGCTGATTTATATCCACCTTTGATGTTGTTGAATTTTTTTTCACGGGCGGTCGTTTCTCTTTCACAACTGTTCCGTTATTTTTTATTGGTGCATTGCCGACTGATTCTGAAAAGTTAATTTTTCTTTTTACTATGGCTTCGGAATCCGAAGGCCGCCTTTGTGTTTTAATTGCAAGGGGAATGGCTATATTGACCGGTGGGTCAATTTGCGAACCTTCAATTGCGGCGATAGAGGCACGGCGAGCGTTCTGTTTTGGTTTTAGTATAAGCCTTTTTTTTGGCCTTTTTGTTTCGTTTGCCGATATATTCGGAATATGTGGTTCAGTTGCTTTTGACTGAATTTCCATTGAAGCATCTTTAGGGTTGCAGCTTTTAGTTTCTACTTCAGCAACGTCAATAACTGTATTATCTCCCGCAACAGGTTTCAGGTTGGGCTCAGCGGATTCCAAAATATTATCTTCAATACATCCGTGAAATTTCTCGGAAATGTTTTCATTTGAAGTCATTGAAAGTTTCGCAGAACTTTTTAAAGCCAAATTTTCAATTTCTTGTGATTTATTTCCGTTTTCAATCATAGGAATCGAAGTAATATTATCGTGATCCTTTATTCCGCCTTTTTCTAAATTTATTTCTTCACTTGGCACATGACAATTATATTCACAATCATTAGTCTGGTTTGCTTCTAGTGTTTCGCATTTTATGTCTTCCTTTAATTCACAGGTTTCCCCTTCATTGAACACGCTTCGGCGTCGAATTTTTTTGACGAAGCGAAAACTCACTGGACCTTCATCCTTTACAGTTGTTTGGTCGGTTGTAAGTTTATGCGAATCCAGTGATGTTGAAGAATCATTCGGTTCGCATAGAGGCTGATCCGTTTCACCACCCTCATCAGTACTGTAGTGCTTTAGCACACCCTTTACTTCGTTCAAAGCCCCCGATATTCGCGCTCGCAGTCGATTTAACCGTTCGATTGGATCTTCCTGCTTATCTTGCGAATATTGTGAATGCATTCGCCTCTGTCGCCGCAGCAACGTCCTAGTTGGCAGCACCGAATCCCTTAGGTCGATAGATGCACTGGACTCAGAACGCGACAATGACGCACTTTCCCGACGAGCCTTTCCGAAATTCGCCAACTTCGAAACATCTTTGGCGGCAGACAAAACACTGCTGCCACTTGCTGCAGCAGCCTGTATTTGCTCGTTTTTAACCTGAGTACTACTACCCAACGATCGCAGCGTGGCGTTTGACGCACTTTTAGCATTGTTCATTTCGAACTTCATTTCCTTAAGTGATCCCTCGTCGACAAATGAGTTTTTATTGTCATCCAAGTAAGACAATGAAGCATTAATATTATCTTCTTCTTTCTGCTCTTCAACTTTCGTTATGGTCATTGCAATGTCCGCCCCTCTGACGAAATCATTGAATTCCCCTGCCCGTCGTGATTCGGTTGATGTTTTGGCCCCAATACCATCTAACGACGGATCACTGCTGGCGGCAGAAACGTCACTTTTACCATTCGGCGAAACTCTTTGAGATTTGAGATTGAGAAAATTTTGGCAATCGTTTTGCACATGCTGCGTTGCTGTGGTTGTCTGAGTGGTTGCGCTTTGCGTTTGTATCGGGCAACTCAGTGGCGTCAGCTGGTAGTTACTAGATGTGGATGTTGCTTCATTCGTAGAAAGCGATTCGGCAGCGGGAGGTGGAATTGGTTCTATATTGATACGCGCGATATTCGATTCACATACAACCCGGCCATCTACTAACAGATCCTCCTGCGAAGACGGATCGCGCACTTCTGAATCGGTGAGGTATGCCGACCATGGCTGTTGCCCATGTTCGAAATTAATATCGGAGAGGTTATTAGTTCTACTTGTTTGAGGGTTGGATGCGTCGTCGTCGAAATTTTGCTCTTCCGTCTGTACTGTTATTTGTGCGCTCTTTTTTTCTGGCGCAGCTATTGTTGATCGTGCCTCTGGTGGAGGTGAAGGGGTGAGGGTGTTTTAATTCTATTTAAATTTGAGTTTGTTCTGTTAACTTGTTTCCCTTTATTTTGTTGTTGTTGTTGTTGTTGTTGTTGTAGATGATAATTTTCATCTACTAAATCATTCATATTTTCGTGAGAGCATTGTGTTTCCGATGCTGATCTTGAATTTTGAATCTGCTTGTCGATGTGTGTTCGCTCGCCGCATCTTTTTGGCTGCCCCGAAACGTAGGTATTTTTAGATGCTTCTGTTGCCAATACATCGTCATTGTACGAGCGTTTATGTACATACATAATTTGCTTTTGAACTTTTCGGTCATGTTCACTGTTTTCGAGATTTGTTTGTTTTTCGGTATATATTTCCACCAATTTCTCCCCATTTAAATTTGCATGCATAAAGCTGTTAGATTGCGTCATTGTTGATGACAAAGTGTTATTTTCTTCTCCGCTCGCTGGTACTGCGCGTATTTTGAAAAGTAAGTCTGTTTTCATTGGAAAAACAAGTTTATCACCATAGCCCGTTTCAGATCTTGCTGCGACTAAGGGCGATTGGGTTATTGGAAATTTTCCCGAGTTTACTCCGATTGGTTTTTGTAAATGTAATTTTCCTCCAACTTTGCATGTATATTCAGATGATGTTAGATGAACCAACTTCGAAGGAAATTTTGTGCTGTTTTTAATCTGCGAAGTAGGAAATCTATTTTGGCAACTGATTTGATTTAAACATTTCGGTTCATTTGATATTAGCGCTTCTGGAATCGAAGATAGATTTTTTACCTCATAAGATTTCTTCACATCGTCATGAAAGCTAAATTCCCCGATATTTCGCATATAAAGAGCAAGTCCATAATGGTTGTGCCCCATGACTTCGGATTTTTCTAATGGCGCCCTTGGTGATATGCCCCTATCGGATTTTACAAAAGATATTGGAAAAAGCTGAGACTCCTCATGTGCATAGGACCGAAGAGGAAACCGCGTGACACTCGTTTTAGTTTCCGCCTTTTTGCAGTAACTCTCTTTTGGATGCATTTTGGACTTAGCGTCAAAATCAACAGAAATAAACGCCGACGACTGCGTTACCGAATTGCCATCCATGAGGGACACGAATAAGTTACTTTGATCATTTGGCGCGTTCACTTCTTCAGCATAAGTCAGTGCGGTTGTTGTCGAAGCCATCGTTTTGGATGCGGAACTGCAGGATACATCAAAGGCGGGATGATCTTGCGTATATTTTGTCCCTGTTTGACCTATTTTGCTACTCCGAAAATATCACAAAACAGAGAATCTAAATCCAGCTTGGCGACGGTATATCAGTCTGCGATAGTGATACGTATTATAGGTATGAACGTTTCCAAGATTGGTAGCCGAATCAAAAAATTGTGTACTTGTTAGACCTCAGTACCTAGGTACTACGTTATGCTACAGCGGCTCATTGGCCTCAAATATTTAGACAAATAGTCTTGCTCAGCTATGCCTCGTAATGAAACGAAACGTATCGTTGCAACGCGGTGTAAGGCGAATTTGTGACTGACTGCCCTGCAACCACAAAGAAACTTCGCATTTACATAAATTCAAATGAATGAGTATCCTCATCGCCATCGCCATCATCATCACGTCGTGATTAGCGATGGTAATGATAGCAAGTTTGGCATCCGTTAGCTTAACCATTGGGAAGAAAGCAAAGAAACATGTATTTTCTGTGTACATACATACATACTGTGAGCAAAATAATAGCAGCAAAATTCAAACTTTGGCAACTTATGTTTATTTATTCATTTTTAATAGAATAATAATAATAATAATAAAATTTAGTTCGATCTATAACAGAAACCACATAAATAAAGGTTTCAAAGTTCACAAAAACTAATCAAACTTCACAAAATGTTCCCCAAAATTTCAAACTTTTTATTCAGAATCTTTATAAGATTTGGAAGTATGTAGGCAATTTTAGTATAATAAAGTGCAAAGTTCAAGTCGTTAAAAATTACCATTGATTATTTCGAACTTTTGTTGTGGAGGGTGTTGCGCATTTGCTTCCGACTTTAACTGATTCTAAGTAACCTAATTAAAGACTCGAGATTTTGGTGAAAATTTTGTTGAAGTTTGATTAGTTTTTGTGAACTTTTTGCAAGCTTTGAAAATTTTATTTATGTGGTTTCTGTTATCGATCGAACTAAGTTTCCATCGCCAAACTTCTTTAAATGAAAAGCAGTCAAAAAAAAAAGTACAAAAGCAAAAGATGCAGTATGTAATCTGCAAAATCTCACAGAATGGGGGCCATGTAACGACATGTTGCATATTGTTAGGCGCGTTGATAGCATACCCTTGGTAAAGCTGAAATTAGTCAAGAACGTAAACCTACCGGTACGTAAACCCGTGTCAGCTGACACGATCTGTCTTACCAAAGCGCCATGTAAATGAAAACTCAACACCGCACAATTTTTCTGCAGTTGTAGCCCGTAGCGCCGAAAACTGCGGAATTTAGATTTTTCCGTGTCAGCTGATTTCTGCCTTCTATAGATGGTTGCCACTTCGCCAGTTTTGCAGATGGTAAAAAAGTTATAAGTTCCTATACAAAATAAGTTTAAAATATTTGAAATTTACTATTGAATAAGGTTTTTTGTTGAAAACTAAGTAGTTTATATTTAGCGTCCATCCATTATAGCACGAAAAATTGTAGTTGAGAAGGCAAGTTTATGAAAAGGCATTGATGAGTGGCAACACTGTAGTAAGCAACACTAAGGGCTCCAGTAATCGACAAAATTCTGCGTATACAGACTGCGTTTAAGTATACGTTCTGCGTTCTTGACTAATTTCAGCTTAAGTCCAGCTACGTCAAACTGATATCAACTTGACATCAAGCGCCTGCATTAGCACAAATTATCAAGGGCTTGATTTGATATTTACTGGGTATTAAATCCGTTAGAGACACCAAAACTGAAGTTTTTCGTCAACAATGTTAGCATTTCTTTCCATTTCCCAATCGATCGCCTGCAGTTTAAAGTGTGTCTGCTTGGTTCATTCTTTCTTTTAGAGTCCTAAATATTCTTTCACTGATTGAAATGGTTTTGATTAAATTTTTAATAACTTTGATTTGGTACACATGATAATTACTGTTCCTATTCATGTGACACAATTCTTAAATAACATTTTGGGAGTTATTTTTTTAAAATTCGCATTAAAAAAAATATAGTCTTTTCGTTTCCATCGTTTTTCTATATCAAAATGAAATCAAAATTAGACTTCTTTAATGCGTCGATATAAGCTCGCATCTTGATGAAAAAATGTGGCTATTCTAATGTAGCTCAAAAAATAAGTTGGATTTGAAACTAGAATGCATATATTATTCGCTTTTTTCCTTATATTAAAAATTTCTTTTTTCTTAATGCATTAAATAAATGACAAATTAAAAGAAATAACATAACAAAACAAAGGATCGCAACTTCCTATACCCAAATTATTTTACGGTCTCCGGGTTTATTTTTTATTTTTAGGGGATTTTATTTTTAATTTCAGAAGATACATACAATACGAAGGAAGATGTATCGCAACTTCCTATACACAAATTATTTTACGGTATCCGGGTTTTTTATTTTTAGGGTTTTTTTACTTTTAGGGTTTTTTTATTTTTAATTTCAGACGATGCATACAATACGAAGGAAGATGTACTCTCGCGGCACCAAGTGTGGGCAACAAAGCTGCCCATAATAAGGAAGTTTTGCAGTTTCTGACCAGCATTTTTGATGAATTACCCGAATTAGAGAAGCAGCTACTATCTGGACCACAGCCGCAACCGGAAGTCAAGCCCAAAACTGCCCCATCAACATCATCTCCCACGTCAACTGTGCGGAAAATTGATCAAACATCAAATCCAGCCATGTCGGGATCAACAGCTCCGGCACCAAATAAACCTCAAAGAAAACCACCAGTGGACCCACAAAGTCCGATGAAAACCAACACAACACAAACAGACAAAAATAAATGATTTACGCGAAATTCTAGCTGTCCAAGTTTTTAATAGGTTCATTCCTTATCATTTTGGACTAAAATCTGAAAAGTGTCAAAATGCCAGAGCGTAAGCAAAATGCGCTCACTAAAAGAGAATAACAGGAAAAGTAAAGGAACGCAAAAAACCAAATTTTTAGTCCAAAGAATGGCAACAACAAA
>NW_016158954.1:23116-23408 GCF_001687245.7 Rhagoletis zephyria | reverse complement strand
GTTGAGTTTGACACTTTTCAGGATTTTGCCAGAAAAAATTCTTCTGACTAAATCTGACTACTTCGGACTGATGAGAGTCACTCTCACTGACTGTTGCTCTCTCATTTTTGCTGTCATTTCCGAGTTAAGGAACGCTTTTTGGACTAAATCTGACTACTTCGGACTTTTTCTGACTATTTCTGGGAGATAAGGAACGCTCCTACTGTTAACAAATTTGTTGGTGTTGGTTGATTTTTCCGACACGGTGGTAAGATGATTTATTTTGGAACGAATTTCCGTCATCCCTTGTCAA
>NW_016158954.1:0-23016 GCF_001687245.7 Rhagoletis zephyria | reverse complement strand
AGCACCAAGCGCCCATGCCAACCACCGAAGCGAACCATATATCAAAATGCGTAAAGCGAAGCCTAAGCTCCACAATACGCTCGTGCTCGAAGCAAACACGGGAGATGCGCTCATGAGACTCACGCTCCATCCGCTTTGGTTGTACGAGTTTTGTCGCCGTGTAGCATAATTCATAACGGTTTCTATGATGTGCCTGCTCCACCAGTGACACCACAACCGCAGTGTTTGGAAATGGCAGCAGCGCTAATGTATAAGAGCTGTGGGTGGTTGGCTGACATGCGAACGCACGCTTTTCGAGTCGACAACAAGGTTTCCAACAAACTTTCAAATTAATCCCGTTGAAGTGTTTTTGAGAATCCTTGCGTGCGTCTGGCGTCTTAGAAACATGCGCTCACCCTGCGCCCTCCCTCCTTTGCTGCTTACACTTCTCTACCATCAACCGAGATGCTTTTAAGTTTTCTTGCCGGGTATTTTTGTCTCAGCGAAATTTGGGCACATTTCACCAAGATTGCCTGCAAAAGTTTCCAACCGCATTTGCGTTGGCAGAGAAAGGAGTGAAATTCCTTTGTGTTCTGAATTTAATAAGCTTAGTTGCTTGTTTGCCTTAGAGACAAAATTTCGTTGACAATTAGATATGGTTAGGTTTAAATGTTTCGGAATTTTTGCAGCTTCTGGCAATGAGTTATGGGAGGAAGTGTTAAGTTTTTGTGCGGCTAGGGAAGAGTATTGATAGGTGGCTGATTTTCGCTGGCATGGATTGCATTAGCATGTAGTAAAGTGTATATAAACTTGGTAAAGATTTCCGCTTGAGTTTTAAAAGATTATACAGTTAGGTATAAATGAAAATATCTTAGATTTTCAAACCTCGATTGGTCTTCTATTGGATAAATTTTTCGAATCCTAACTCTAAAAGGTCAAGGGAAAAGATTTTAACACTAAATATTATAATCCACAGAGTAGACTACATGAAAGGTAGTAGCACTTTCAAAACCCAGGGAACCAAGGAGAGAAAGGCTTAGCAGCAAAAAAATTAAAGTTTTTCAAAATTACGCTCAATAAAGTTATTGCTATCAAATTACATGGCAGCAAAATACACAGTAACATTGGGCTATGTAAGCCACTATGAAACCAAGCGTAACGAAGCCGGAAATTACCTGGATTTTTGTGGGTCTGCAGTAGTTTTATGGCCACAGTTGGCCCTCTTTGAGACATTTAATTTCTGATTAGATATACTCAAACGCAGAAAGTACTGGAGATCGAGAGCGGTCTTTAGACGGGAACGGCTCTTTGAATACTCATTCGCTAGGAAGCCCATATTTTGAATAGAGCTCATATTACGTTACTTATTAAAAAAAAAAATATAGATTTGCGCTTGCACATGTGTTGGTGTTTGGCCTATATTCTCCTCCGGTTTGTGGCGTGCGCCTTGTTGTGATCACACTAAGTGGAGGGACCTACAGTTTTACGCCGACTCCGAATGGCGATTGTATATTTATGGGAAGCTGTTTTTTATGGCGCAAATACACTCGGAGATTTGTCATTGCTTGCCGAAGGGCGACCTCTATTAGAAAAAACTGGCTTTTCTTGAATTTTTTGATCTTGTGTTGAACCGGGCGTGCCTAGGCCCTGTGGAGTGGTAGTGCGCACTGCTAACCACTACACTGCAGCTATAATTTTTTCGACCACTGACTTCAGACCAAAAACAAGAACCTTCCTTCTTCTTAAAATTTGAGAAAGACTTCTCTGTGCCCATATCCAATAGCGTCTTTTGTCGGAGGACTTATCCAAATTTCAACATGCTTATCCTAAATTGAAAAGGGCTTTGCCTTTAAAGAATTTACCTAAGGAATCTTTGTTGACATAGACGGCGCCTTTAACAATATTCTTCCAAATTCCGTCGTGAGGTCACTGCTCCAAGTGCGACTGGAAAGGCCTCTGGTTGAACTTATAAGGCTCCATCTTGAGAAAAGAACTGTGTCCTCAGAGATGGGGAAATGAAAATCGAACTTTGGAATTCTTTGTTTGTTACGGCGTTTTGCATTTCTGATGACGATGTGTACATAAGTACATGGGATTTTAAAAGTAAATTCAAATGTGTTTTGTGCTTTTTATTTTAATACTGTTTGTATTTATGTACGGTTTGGCATTTTGTATATAAATATTATTTTACAAGTATTTGTAATATCTCTGGTGCTTACCTATTTTCCAACCGGTTATAGTTACACAGTTTTACAAAACAAAAAACGTTTCTGCATATTGAAGCAGAATACCCTTATGCTATTCTCCGCGCTGAATTCGAATCCGAAATCTGTAGGCCTCCATCAAGTCAGATTCGAAGTCATTTGAAGGTCAAGTAGGGAAAAATTTACTCAATAAAACTAAAAATTCATTAAAATTATTTATAATTTGACCTTGTGGTGACCTTGGCATTACCTCTGGATGACCTTGAAGAATCAAGGGATCCCCATATTCGGATTCAGCGACAACAAAAACCTATTTTTTATGAAGTTTTATCTATATTCAATAAATTTTTCTTACTTAGTTTTTCTCTCTGATGTCAGATTTTTTTTAAAAAGCTTTGAAATTTAAAAAAATAGAAAATGTAGTGCTGGTAGGATAAACAATAAGGGTATCATATAAAAGAAAAAATTCTATAGAATTATAACAGAATACATTTTTTGGTGCATAAGGACGAATGTTCTTAACAAATTTTGTCCACAAATATCATTGAAAATTAGCAACATTTCTTTTTGAAAAAATACACATGACCTTATCACATGACCTTATCGTCGAATTTTGTCCTGCAATCTTAAAAAAAAATTAAAAGATAAAATTTATTCTGCAGAATTTTCTCTATCATTTGGTAGTCATATTGTTATTCTACATACATTGCACTGATTTTTTTTAAATAATTTTTTGAATTAATAATATCTTTAAAATTTCAAATTCCTTTGAAAAAAATCCTGACGTCAGAGTGAAAAACTACACACGCAGTTTTACTACATTTGCCGCAAGTTTCGTGAGTATATCGATTCTTTCGTGTGTTGCGAAATTTTATTGTATTGGACGCACCGTATTATAAAGGTTTGGTTCAATATGCATTATTCATACATATGTTTGAAGGTACAAACATATATATACATATGTATATACGCAGTACAAATTCGGCATTGAGCTGTCATAAAATTTATAGTCTTTTAATAGACTACCAAAAGTAAAAAGAAAGCAAAGTAGGAAATCAATGAAACAAAAACCATTTCCGAAGAAAAAAACTCCTTTATTATTTTACTACATCATAAACGCTTGAACAGCGAAAATCCAAACCACAATCATGTCGATAAAATCTGAATGCTTTAGGAAAAAATTTTATGGGCCATTCATAGCGAATAGCCGTAGGGAAAAATATGTAAAGTATTGCTAACGAACAGTCAAAATATGTAGGGCAGGTGGCAAATAGAGCTACATATTTACATGTATACATAAATTAGACTGCCCAGAAAAAGTAAAAAGTGTTTCTTTTTCTGAGTCGCATGACTTAAAAAAAAAAAATTGAAAAATTTGGTGCAAAAATATTAACATTTACAAGTTTTGCGTGGACGTTTGGTGTCTCCACCTCAAAATTACTCGCCCTTCAATCTGTACGCATGCGAAATCCCTCAAGAAATTGAAGCTTTAAGGTTTACAACATATTTTCGAGGTCGCTGCCCATGCTGGGAAAAATCTTACCCTTATGTTGTGCAATATTTAGAAAACATCTTAAATAAAACGAGAAAAAATCCGAAAATTCCTCTTTAGCGGTGACTCTTTTTTAGAATTTTTTCAAGCAACATTTTTTAGAAACAAAATTTTACTTTCATTACTTCTCGAGATATGAGTAACTAACTAAGCCTTGTAATTTCGAGGTCGTTAAACATGTTCAACTAGTTGTTTTTGATTAAACCGCTCCGTCTCTTAACGTTTTCCCAAGGCCTCAATTCAAGAACCTTCTAATATTTTTGAGATTCTCCAAGATGCTATTTCGTATATTTTAGATCACTGAAGATGCAAGTGTAATTTATTTCCTTAGATACATACAACGGACACATTTTGAGATACGAGTATTTTTGAAACAACTGTAAAAAATTTAAACAAATTGCAATTTCTCTACTAAGAAGTCATGATATCTTTCGATGGAAAAAGTTTTTCGATTATTTGAGTGATCAATTCTACGAGTTGAACATGGCCAAGTGAAGTGAATGACTGTCGATTAGCCTGCTTTATTCTATTCTCACCGATATTTTCCTGAATTGAGGTCATGGGAATACGTTAATAGACGTAGGGACGTAGCGGTCGAATCGGTCGAATCGAAAAGCATGCTCAACTACCTCGAAAATACACTTCAAAAGATCTTGTAAAGGCATTAAAATTAAACTGGTACGTTCTTGATATACAAATATCTCGAGAAGTAATGAAATTAATATTATTAATGAGAATAAATTAGAAAATAAATTTAAAAAATAATCAACTACAATTTTCGAATATTATCTCGTTTTATGAAAGATTTTTGTATAATATCTCAACGCATGAAGGTCAGATCGAAAAAATTAACTTTCATAGTGTGTGCGGCGACCTCGAAAATATATGTTAAGGCCTTAAGGCCTGTATGCAGCTCTCAAGAAAAGCAAAAACTCCATATAAAATGACGTGCAAGAAATGGCTAAGAAATTTTCTTGAGTCAAATTTCCTTAAAGCAGTACGCAGTTCTTAAGAAGTTGACTACGCTTTCTACTACGGTTTTCTAAAGTTTTTTGTGAAAAAAGAGCACAAGGCAACCCAGGTTTGCAACAGAAATATATGCTCGTTCCATTATTTCTTGAGGAAAGAGTGAGGCAACAGGCTGTGAGGTATAAAAAATGTCAAAATTCCTTGGACACCCACGCGAAATAATGGCAATTTTTTCTTGACCGTTTTCTTGAGAGCTGCATACAGGGCTTTAAACCTTAAATTTCCTGAATGATATGGCGTGCGCATAGAGTGAAGGACGAGTATTTTTAACTTCAAGAGGTGGAGGCACCCGCTACCTCTAAATGTAGATATTTTTGCTCAAAATTTTTAAGGGATGGTTCATTGCTACATATAATAGGAGCAAAAAAGAGAAGCACTTTCAATTTTTTTCTGGTCAGTCTAATTTACATATGTGCTTACGTAGAAAGACAATATAGCAAAGTTTTGACGTGTCTACGTAATTGATTCAAAAAGCTCTCGCTTAGCAGACCACTCGCTTTTCGGCTAAATTATTTTTTCATTTGTTAATTAAGAAGCGTGAAATTTATGCCCCATTTAATAGAGAAACTGTGAAATTGAAATTAGATGCTGACATAATTTTGTACACTGTTATACATATATGTATGTATTAGGGATGTTAATCCCGGGATCCCGGGATATGATTTCCACTGGTGGCAATAATAGAAACGTCTTATGTTGACCAGTTTTTGTTATTTGTGCTTTGTTTATTTAATATTTTTTTTTTATAAATGACTAGCTGATTATACATAAACATACAACCGTGCCATGGGCCAAATAAATGCAGTAAAATTACGTTTTTAGTTTTTCTCTCTGATGTCAGGATTTTTTAAAAGGACTTTGAAAATTCAATAATATAAGTATGTAATTCATAAAATGGTTTAGTGCAATGTACTTAGAAAAACAGTATGGGTGTCAAATTAAAGAGAAACTTCTGTAGAGAAAGAAGAGATTAAATCTTTTGGCGCATAATGTATAAAAATGTCTTTTTAAAATTTTAACCCTTAATATCCTTGAAATTTTGTAATATTTATTTAAAAAAAAAATATATCTTAAAGAGTTATATAACTTCGACAATATCCTCGAATTAAATTCTCCTAACCTTATTAGCTTAAAAAAATGAAATTGATTCAAAGGGCATTTTCAATACCAGTTTGTCCTTGTGATTTTATAGCCCATTAAATTAAAGGACGATAAAGTGCACGTTTCAAGTGGCTAAAAATACCTTTGCTTTTTTATATATTTTTTTTTTTCTAGCAGTGTCACGAATTTTCGTTTATATGGAGACTAATCTCGGGATCCCGGGATTGCATAAACGAGATCTCGAAAATCGGGGATCGTAAAAATCGAAAAAATTAACATCCCTAGTATGTATGTATGCACATACTACTTAATACGAGTATAATACATAAGGCTCTGGGAGTCCGTTAGGCTTCAACTATAGGCCGGACACGTCAATTGGCCGCATTAAATAATGATCCCAAGTGTTGCGTTTTTTTATGAATGAATGCATGCGTTGAGGACGAATTCATTGACTTGGGAATCAACTAATCAAGTGCTACGCATAAATTTTTAGTAATTTGCACATTAAGTGTTGTTGCTTGGCAATATTTGTTTCTTTGTTTCAATTGAAGATTGTGGCGATAAGACGGTTGTTGATCGCTAGCCCGCGATAAGCTCTTTTTCAGTTGCGCATGTACATAGCTATTTTCACTTATATGTATGTATAGTAGCGTTTTGATGCACGTTTTTGTTCCATTTCTTATATACTAATTTCTTCTTATTATCCTTCCTTTCAGCGTCACTGCCATAGTAGTTAAGCCTTGAATATAACAGAAGCGCAAAGACAAGTTCTAAATTTTTTCAAATTATCTTGTAATGCTTCCAGTAAGGTTAATGCTTTGGCGAAACAGATTACTTCAGTTTGGACGGCTCGACGAAGTTCTGTTCGGAAGAGAAGCACAAAGAGAAATCGTCCTTTTCAAAAGCGCCCGCCGCATCTTTTCCTGTATCCACTGTCTCAGTTGATGTATCCCGTGGGATTTCTAGGGCAATAAGAATTTCAGCAACCCAGCGGTATCTTCATACATGAAGTAAAATATATCCGCGAAACTGGGGACTAAAACTAAGTTTTTCTCTCAGAAATCAGCATCTTTCTTAAAAGGGCTTTGAAATTTGAAAGATTTATCATAAATTCCAAAAATAATTGAAAAAAACACAGTGCACTGTAGAATAACAAAGTGGTTATCATATAAAAAAGACAATTTTGTAGAATGAAAAAACTTTAAATTTTTTGTTGCGTAAGGATGGATAGGTACTAAAAAGTCCTTTTAAATTGTTATTCTTGAATGTTCTTGAAAATTTGTAATAAGTCTTTTTGAAAAAATTTTATGCTAAGGACTAATGTAAACACGACCACATCCTCGAATTTCTCCCTTCCAGCTTTATTAGCTTAGAAAAATATAATTAATTAAAAGGATATTTTTGATGCCCATCGGTCCTTGTCAACCAAAGGACTTCAAATTTTTAAAATTGGACAGAATTTTCTATTTCATTTGGTACTCATATTATTATTCGACTAAATTTAGGTTCGTTACTCCACCATGGACCGATGGACCGTGAACGTATTACGATAAGGAAAAGTGGGTCGCCAGCTGGGAAAGGTTGTGAACCACTGCAAGAAGATACAATCCGATTATCACTGCAATCACGCAGTGGTTCCTAATCTTTTTTATTAAAAGTCAATAAAGGATACCTTCTTGATGAGTGAACAGCTTAGGTCTCGGTATAGGTAAAATTTGCGTTCACCCAGCAGAAAATCTGTAATTGATTCTTGTGTGTAGAAATGGACATTTCTGGAATAGTTAAGGGGTATTTCAGGTCTACTTCGGGATTAGTTAAGGTCCATTTGTGGGATAGTTCGAAATCATTTCGGGACTTCTTTGAGAGTTGTTCAGTTTGGTACTACTTATACATTCGATACTATTTCAGGACATTTTAGGACTATGTAGTTCGGAATAATTTTGGGACTAATAAGGACCCATTTCGGGACTTCATATTTTAAAGACTTGTTAGGGATTATTTCGAGCCTAGTTCAAGACCATTTGGGACTAGTTTTGGTTAGATAATAAGGGAGCGCTTCAAGACTTGTTCAGGATAATTTTGGAACTAATTCAGGTTCATTTCAGGAAATTTCTAAGTTAGTTCTGAAATTAAACAGAAATATTCCGGAAGTGACTATGAAAGAGTCGTGTATTAATATTTAATTTCTAATCTAAACTATTTATGCAACTGAATCGCCTTATGCTTTGCCAAGCCGTACACAGCTGTTTACACATCAGATTAAATGAGTACCTGATACTCACTCCTTTTCGAAGAAATTTCTCTTCACTTATAGGTATCAAATAATTTTGGATATTTGCTCTTCCTGTCTTGAATCTGGCGGTGCATCATAATGTAAAAAAGCTATAGTAAATAGTGATTGACTTTATAAGAGCAAGAGCAAAATAATTTCGATTTAAATATCGTGTGAAAATTATAAAAGTTGTTACGCATTCTCGCATACCCTTTCTGCATAAGCTTTCACAAGAAGGCCGAATTTACTCAAGTATTTAATGAGGGCCAGTAATTTCCCGATTAGGATTTTCTGTTTCTTGTAAGTCGAAAGTCATTTTAGTAATTCACAAAATATTGCTATCGCTGATTAAACATATGAATATAGCCAATATATGAACATGTTTCTTACGTTAAAGCTAGGCTCTTTGACAACGGTGAGCAAACGCGGCTCTTTGAGCCAAATGTGGCCCTTTGCTTAGCAAAGTGCGGCTCTTTCTACTTTCCCTTTGCTTAGAAAATTTTGGCTCTTTTTACTTTTTAAAATACATATTTCTTTGCTGCCATTCTTTTCCCTTGTGTTGTTTTTTTTTGGTTTGTTTTATTATTTTTATATACACATATTCAAATTGAGGTCGGAACATTACCCGCAATTGGAGAATGAAAATTGGCTTTCTGACTTAATGTTCTTACCCGATATGATCGAATATTTGCAAAACTTGAATTTGTCTCTACAAGGAAATTATTTTAAGTTTTGAAGCTACACTACATTTTTTTATACAAGATCTCAAAAAAAAAAAAAATATTTCATCATTTTCCATGGCTTGAAAAAAATATTTTACATGTCAAAGATATTTCAAAGAGCTACACGATTAAAAAGCAGATTTTGAAAAAGGATTTACCAATTTGAAATTATTCAAATGTACGTTTGGATAAACACCTTTTTATGTAACATAACTGAGGATGAATTTACAATATCCCAAACACTGCTTTTTAATGAAAGCGAAAAAGAGTGAGAGTTTTTGAAGTAAAAGAAAATAAGGCACTGGAAACGCTACATAAAGCTTTGTCATTGCTGGAATTCCGGCAGCACGTACTAGATTTAAAATATCCGCAGTTGAAAACAGCTGCGTGCCGTACATTTTCAATTTTTGGTACAACATATAACTCGGAGTTTTTGTACTCTAAAATGAAATTAGTTAAGTCAAAATACCGTTCACAATTAACTAACCAACATTTAACAGAACTGTTCCGAACGCCTTTAACTGACGTAAAACCAGATTTTGAAAATTTGGCCAAAGGGATCTTTTGAATTTTCTTTAATATCTGTCTTGCGTACATTAGAAATAATAATTTGATTTAAAAATAATTTTTTTTGTGGCTCTTTGTAGCATTTAGAATTTACATGTGGCTCTTTTCGGTCTCGGCCTTGCCCCTAATCTATGACATTAAACAATAAGTAAAGTTATGCCTTGATGACGAAATCGACAGATAAAAATTTCGGTTGTGTAAATAAGTACATAAAGTTATTGAATAAATACTGATTCATTTGCAAAGCAAAAAAATAAAATTAATTGTTAAATTTGAGTGTACTCACTTTATTATTAAAGAAATATTCGATAGTAAAAAATTGCAAACCTGAAGAGAGATGAAAATAGCGTAGCCATATGAAACAAATAGGCTCTTTTCTATTTTATGTAAAGTTTACTAAGCCTAGGGGAAGTCTTGCATTATAGCTTACAAAAAAATTGTCTACATACAAATAAGGCGCTACTAATGCACACACATATTTATATGATATCTTTATATTGCCACAGTTTAATTACATATCGTATTTAGAAACTATTAAATGTAAAAACAATAAATTTGTTACTTTACAGCTTTTAAGTAAATTCATAAATTTCAGAAGTACCAGTTTTTCGCGAATCGCGCAATTTGCACATACATAAATATTTTTGCACAAAATATTGCGCAATTCAACAAATCGATGAATATTTTCATAAATTTAATGTTTAATAAAAATATTTAATAAACATACCGCAATTGCATCCATTACAGCGTTCACCATTTTGATTGTGGTTGTTGTTTTTATACTTGCTGCTGCTGCTGCTGCTGCTGTTGCCGTTATTCACTTTATATACACTTGTATTTCTCAATTTTTCTTAGTGTTGACATTTAATTTTGTAGACGACACATGCGTTGGTTGGCCCACCGCTGCTACACACACACGCGCACTCACACAAACTTTGGACCGACTATCAAAATCGCCAGATAATTAAAACCTTACCAACCAACCAACCTCGCCACAAGCAGTCGATACTTTGGCCCCTCGGCTAGCTGAGAGGCAACAGTGGGACACTAAAAACAAACTAAATAAATACACAAACAACTTTTTTTTTATAAATTTGTATTCTTATTCGAAAAATTTTATGTAGCTGGGCGTATGTTTATTGAGTTGCCGCTATTGCAAACGTTGTGGGTCGTGTTAGCCAAATTAATCCGTGCAAATACGCCAAGCAGATTCTGTTATTCAAAGCATCAAGTGATTAACGCTTGACCAATGAGTGGAGTGTAGTGTGGCTTGATCGGCTTGCATATAAACTTGTACATATGTATGTATGTATGTATGGAAGTAGGTGAGTTGGTGGGTTGCTCGCTTCGGTTTGCTGATAAGTGAGCTGCTTGCTCGTTGGCTATAAATATACATACATATGAATATACACAAAATTGTTGGTTGGTAGTTGGTGGCTTGTCGGTTTGGTTGTTGCTGCAAATTGATTTGGTTGTCGAAAGGCAAATAAAAAAAAACACAAAAATTGACTGTTGTCGGTGAAAGGTGATGATGCTGTTGTTGCGTTTGCATATACTATGCACATATGTATGTATGTATACACACATGCACATATCCAAGCGTTGATCTCTTGATGTTTATTTTTTATCTTACCAGTATTTTTTTTTTTTGCGTGAATGCTTCTCTAGTTATGATTAAAACTGAAATTTCCTCGTTTGCACATAATTTCGTAATTTTTGATAGGTTTTATTTGCTGTTGGTTTTTGTTGTTATTTTTTTATGGATAATTTCTTGTATCACTTTCTGGTTTTACAATTTTTCCTACCTTTGAGTGCGCGTAACTAATTGGATTTTGTGTTTGTTTTGTTAATATGAAAAATTTTAAATTTTTTTTGTTCTTTACGTGCCACATACAGACGTACATACATATAAAGACTCAATTTATTTTAAATATTTTTTTTTCTTTTTTGGATTGACTATTTTAATATTTTTCTTTGTAGAATTTCATTTACCGTGAAAATAATTATCTAAATTGTGTACCCAATATTTTAGTATTTAAAATGTTATTGCACAAAGTGGAACAAGTATTTAGACGTTAAATAAAAAATACCAAATATTTTTATGTGTACAAGCTGTAACTGTAGTCACAAAATCAAAATGGTTTGCTAAAAAATTTAAAAAGAGGTTTTTATTTCTTTATAAGTAGATAGTAAACTTTTTTGTATTCTGCTACAGTGTGGAAGAATTTTAGAGTTTTTTTGTTTAAGGCCTCCAGAGAACTAGCTTCAAATAATACATATACCTTGTTTATACCTACGCAAGAACCGCATGAACAAAAAACCAGTTTAACTCAACACATATTTCTTTCAAGCGTTTATACCTTTACCTGTTTTTACAGCGCACTCGCTGAAATCGTATTCAAAAGTATACAAAATTTGTTGTTTTATTTCGATATTTCTTTAATAATTGATTTGTGCCATTGACCAAAATAGAAGCGAACCACAATAATTCAAATTTTTTTAATAATAATTCAAATTTAAAGAAAACCAGCCTATTTTCACTTCGCGTCTAATGAGTGATGTTTTTATATCTGTTTTCTAACCGATGTGAGAAATAAAAAAAACGATTTGAAATCAAATTCGAGTCAATACACTTTTGAAATTCAGAGCGTATTAAAACTTGGTATATGCATATTTATGTACGTTTCGAATTACAGCGAACTGGATCGGTATAAACAAGGTAATATATTGGCTTCACAAGACGTCTTCAGCGTCGTAATGTTTTAAAGTCGTCAAATTTTTCAATGTAAAATAATATTTAAAATGCTTTTAGGCATAACTAGAGTTAATTATGTATTTTGTATACTTTTAAAAATGTTTTGGTGCAGTTAGAAATCCCCTTAAAGCCTTTTAGGACTTAAAGACTTTACGACGCTTAAGACTTCTTGTGAATCTCCTAATAGTTTTAGGGCCAGTTACTTAATGTCTGTTAAACACTAATCTCCGGTTAAACATTGTTATCGACGTTACCGACTCCCTGTTACATATATGCTAGTGTCAACCAGACCTTGAGCAACCGGCCTCTTATCTGTGATTAAATTAGCTTACTTTTTTTCTATCTCAAATTTTTCTCTAGTCAAAAAAATAAAAATATTTCTAATGAAAGAGCGAGTATTACTGCAAGCTTTGAATCCCAATTGCAAATCATAAAAACAATATTTTGACAAACTTTTAAATGCATATGTATTTATAGCAATAAATTTGATAAACCTTTATCACTTAAGAAGGCGCCGCGTTGAATTGAACTAAATATTTATAAATGTATTAAAATTCGCGTCCCTGACATATTGTTTACTTTTTTCATTTTATTATTGTGTTAGTTTGAGCTTTTTATTTTTCCGCCAGTGCGCTACAACCTGTTCCAGCGGTTACGGCATGCGTAACAACAAAAGCCAAAGCTGACTAATTTAGCATTCAGTGTTGTATGGATTTCGAACGCTTTTTATATGTATTTTTGTATGTAAACGATCGCAATTCGATACGTCGATTTCATTGTTAGACATTTTAAATTTGTTTTGGTTTTTTTTTTAAGCCAGAAAAGGTTGTGTACTTTTTTTGTTTTGTTTAGTTTTCGGCACAGTTGAGTGGAGTTGCTCAGTCGAGCGCGTAAATTTGTTTGTTTGTTTTTTTTTGCATTTTTTTGTGCGTGTTTTCTGATCTCACAGGGAGATCAACAGTTCAATTAGCGAAATTATTTGCGCTGAATATTTAGTGAGTTAAAAGAATATTATATATTTCTGTTTATTTACTTAGTTTTTTTTTGTGTTTTTGTTTATTTCGACTTTTGTTGTGCTAATTTGTGTTAACTGACATTTGAATGAATTAAAGGATGCTATATTTATATTGTGTTCTCATCTCATTGAGACGCTTATTTGATCAATGAAAGGTGCGTACTAACGCTTTAGTATTCAAAATATTTACAAAATTGGATTAATTTTATTACAAATGAACATTTTTGAACTTTTATTTTTAGCAATTCGTTCTTGTTTTATTGTTCGCCCAATGCTTTTAATTCTAAAGCGTTTCGCTCTATTTCACTGCTATTAGTCAAGGTATTGCATAGTTAAAAAAAAAATCGAAAGCAGAATATACATACCAGCTTCAAAAAATATGAAAAATATAATTTTTTTTTTTAATTTTTTTTATAAATTTTTATTTTCTTTTTTTTTTTGTTAATTATGAATTTTAAAATTTCTTAATCAATACACAAAAAAACAATTAAACTGCATATTTCGATTCAGATAAATTTTCATTAGCACTCAATTCATTTGGTAATCAACAAGATTTATAAAGCTTTTGAATTATGACATCGCTACATGTTCCTGCAAACGCTGAAACATGCTACAGTCACTCAGAGTTACTCACATATTACAATAATATACATAAAAGCATACACATATATTTATACTACCAAATTCAATACTTCATCAGCTGTAGCGTGGGCAGTTTTATTGGGTAAAAATGAAATTTAAATCGAAAACAAATGCTCACTGATTGCAGGAAGAAGAGAAAATGGGCATAATTTACGCAAAACTTAGTAATAAAAAATTACGAAATTTTTTAACTCCCAGCAGATAAACAAATCTAAATTACCATAATCATTTTGTTTCACACAAAATTTTTGACAATGCGTTGAATACTATTGACCCGTTAGCGATCAGTGAAGTCCATTAACATGCTAATCATGGGAATTTTTTTCATTAACTTATAAGAAATGAATATCGCCCAGAAGATTTTTGGAAATTTATTTAACTGAAACAGAAACCAAATATTTTGCAGGAAGCCATCTGACATCGATTAAATCCTTTTCAAGGGGATTGCGGTTGCTTTTTCGTCTGTCAATATCAACAGTTTAGATGGGATCTTCAGACACACATGAATGTCCCTAATTTGCTCAGGTAGCGAAGCAACTATCAAGTCATTCTCGTTTATATGGGTAAACTACAAAATTGTGCACAGGGCCACATGCGATCTTATTCTCTCACAGAAACACAATATCTATGCCTTACTGAAATATGTATTAACAGTGGGTTCTCCTTTTTGTAATGCTCATTCGAGCGCCTCTGTATATGCAACGCTCTTTGTGCCCATAAGCGGCAGCGAACCTCTGCTTCCCACCCCGACCTTAAACGTTTACTTCAACAGCATTGGTTCCATTGCACGTGTCAATGTCCAGCCTGCGGTCTCCTCCATTTCATAAAAGTGGCGCCCCATGAGCTTCAGAGATCCTTGGATCTTTAAGAGGAGCGCTTGATCAGTGATGAGGAGTCACGGGCCAGCGTGAAGCGGCTTAGCGACTTCCCAGTTAACCAAGGAGTCAGCTTGAAACACAAGATAGTATATCTTAATCTTAAGCATGGTCTTGGTGAGAGAATCTGCGAGTCCACAGGGATTTTTACTAATTTATTTAGCAACGATAACGTACCTGTCAAGACTGTACCCCGTTTCCATTAGTTTTACCTGCATTTGATGAATTTATTTTACAATGTACAAGTCAGAAATGTGTGATATGAGCACCCTAAATTAGTCGCCCGAAGATCAAGAAATATCAAGTGACTAGACCAGGGATGCCCAGCGCAGGCACTTGCTCATGGAGTTCTGCCAGCGTTGGGCATAACTGGACTAGACCATTTGTCCCTCCATTTCGTTGACGTTTTGTTTGTGTGCATTACAAATAGTTTGTAGTTATCCCAGAAGGGATAAAGAGGGATGAAAATTTACAAACGATTCTTACCAAAGACAGATTTGCATGCCTATAGGGCACATTTACCTTTCTTCTTAACTCTTTCTTCGGCATTTTGATTCCAAATAGGTTTTTTTTTATCAAAACTATATCCAGGTATTTTACTTTATCGGTTATCTAACCTTCGTCTAGCTTGTTTTAGCAAACTGGATTAAACAACACTAAATTAAAATTAAGTAATAATCTTCTTCTTATTTGGCGCCGTAACCACCTAAACGATTTCGACAGAGTTCAACAAAGCACGCCAGTCGTTTCCCTTCGGTGGAGGCCACCCTCTTCCCCTTTACCACTAGCAGGTTCCGAGTTGAACACTTTCAGAGCTGTAGCGTCGGTGTAATAAATAGTCTGGCAATTAATAATCCTGGCTTCAAATAAGCAAGCAGGAAGTCATCGATACAGCAGATTTAATGCATTACCAGTCCATTAAAATTATTTTTTTCATCTTTCAGAATTAAAAGAAGAGGATCTACAGATGTAAAGCTTCAGAGAACCCGGGAGAAATTGTAATGAGAAAAACCGACTTTAATATAACCCAACTTTCTATATGTAGACGGCCTTTGTTGTTTAATACCTGGAGTATTCCAATAGGTATCGTCTGTCTGCAAATGGGAACACTTATGGTCTGATTATGGCAACTTAGCGTAACTTATTTACAGGCTCTCACTTAAACATTCTGTTAAATGGATGTTGCTTATAAATGAACAGCCGAAACTTAACGTAACTTAAGTTGCCATAATCAGGCTTTAAGATTTATTTCCTCAGGTAAACTGATTGAGTAAATTGTGAGGCAGTGTTGCCACAAAAAGGGATCAGTCCAGCGCCTTCGTCTTGACCTAGAGGCTGTGGCGGAGCCACACCCGCTAAACTTAAACGTAGAATTCGTGATATTATTAAGATCACATTCAAGTTAAAAACGGTATTGTATTGTATTGATTGTATTGAATTGAATTTAATAAATCAATATGAATTGCAATTGAATTTAATTATAAAGGAGGGCTACATGCAGTTTAGAAATAAAGTTTCTTCAAAGCAATTTTAATGTATATTCATATTGAAGTAATTTATTTAACCTATTGCTTATATTGAATCTAGCTTTGTAACGAGGCGGCAACCCTCTGCAAAATATTTTCAAACCACAACTTCTATCGTCTGCATAAATATTAGGATATACATTTCAATTTTCTGCCTTTATTTAAGTCGAACTTGCTTTTGGAAACAGGTGGCAACCCTCCTACTCATAGTGTAATAATTAATTTAACTTAAAAATAATTTAAATTTAATTTTTGACAGGTGGCAACTTTGTTTGAACAAATAAGGAGTTATTGCACATCCACAGGCCAAGTCCTTTAATTTGATACCTTATTTGTGTAAAATCGAACGAACGGTACAGATCTGATAGAACGAAAATGTTATCGCGTATTTTGCATTCATATGTACATACATACATATATAGATTACTATAAGAAAATCGGATCCACATAAACTGCAATCAACCTATGTACGTACATATGTATGTATTTACATACTGCGACATCTGTTACTCAAAAGCCGAAATACCTACACACACATACTTTTTATCTCTTTCTCTCACTACCAGCGCGTGCACGTGTTTGCAAAATGATGACGAAGTGCTTTTGTATGGAAAATCAATATCAACCAATACTTCCCATATACCAAACGAAAGGAAAACCCTTGGATTTTTGATTAAAGAAATATAAAATTTCGGAAAGCTTTTTGTTCAAAAATTTGCAGAGCGATTTAACAATTGTCTTGTGTAAAACATGGTTGCGTTTGTTGTCTGCAAATATATCTGGAGAAAATTCCTCAAAAATTCCTTAAAATAAAAATCCTGAAAAAATACTCAAGCGCACCCGAAATTCCTCACGTTTTGAGGAATTACTCACAAAGTGGCAACACTGTTGTGAGGTAATCCTCTCGAAGAGGTCTAAGGAGATGACGTAAGATGTACATACATATGTACGAAATTATCCAGAAGTATGTAATTATTCCGATAGGAAACCCGCAAATGTATGCCTAAAGTTGTAGCCCAAAATTTAATTCCGAATTTACGGCGATTATCCGTGCTGCATATTTGACTAAAACAAAATATTTGTTTACGTTTTGCAAAACGAAGAGTTGAAAATCCATTTCTGTGTACATATATATAGTAGGTGCATAGGTATATGTAATTATTATGCCTTGCAAACCAGATTCGCGAGTAGCCAAGTAGCATACGAACATATGTATGTAAATGTGTACCCAATAAACATTGGGCTTGGTTAACAATTCGAGTATTTTTTTCGAGCCTCACCTACGATAACTAATGTGGAATAGATTAGTATTCGATTCGAGATCTAGGCTATTCTCCAGCAAAACAGAACCTTCGTTATCCAGTGAATTTTTCCTTCGTTATGAATTCGAAATCCAGGCCATTATCGAATTGAAAATTTAATTAGAGAGAGTGATCTTCTTATATTTACCTTCGAAAATGAGCTAGATTTCACTTCCTCTCTTGTTACTATGGTTTTTATTTTTTTCCGAACCCATATCGAGTTTATTGCCAATACACAATGAACGTTGGACAACTAAGGTTGGTTATGAGCTCGTTCTCAGTTCGATATCCATATTGGATATCAAAGGTAATTTTCGAATGTTTGCCAAAATGTTTATAGGGTATAAACATATACCTATGCATGTATATAGTACTATATGTATATAAGTATGTAAAAATAACAAATAGAGTAACCAAATAAAAGCAAAAGCGATGAACTTGAATTTGTTAAAAAATGCACAACAACAGCAACAACAAATGTACGATTGCAATCGTGTCGTCCGTCGCGTTAAAAGCGAAACCAAACACAGAGCAAAAATGGCTAAAACGCTGGTCTCGGATATGGCAAGAGGCGGACAGAAATTCCACGAATTGGTCGCAACAAATCACACATTTTTTACTCGCTCGCACTAAATGCCGATAACCACAACAACCCAACAACCGTCAGCACAATAGCATAACAGCCAAGACAACAATAGTACAAACAACAACACAGTATGAGCAATAAAACAATGTTGTCGCTAAACATCTGCCATACATGGCTTAGACGGGTAGAGCAACAGCAGCATTGGGAAACAACACCGCCCGCGCGTCTCCTAGCAGCTTCTCCTCTAGACTCGTGTGCAATATCTATACGGTGGCCAGATTTCTGCGGTCAAAAACGGGAAATTTCTAAAGCATCGACCGAACATACAATTTTGCTTTTAGAATAAAAAGGCTTTTAATGCAGTTTCATTTAAAACAAAACAAATAGAAAAAAAAATTTAAACATTTTATTATTTTTTTATGAAAATATAACTTACTATATAAAAAACATGTAAATCAAATTTTCAAAATTTTTAGAACATTTAAAAAAATTCGAATTTGAATAAGTGTTCATCACAATTTAAAACATTTTAATCAGATTTTCTGGAATTGTTTTAAGGTTACAATTTTGAAGCCCATTAAATTTTAGTAAAACAAAGTGCCAGTTGGAAGAACCTTGGACTTACCGTTCATTTTTGACAATTTTTTGTTCGCGCATTTTCTTCCACACACAATATGTTCAAAAATTTTTTTGTATGGAGAAAATAAGCAACATCTGCCACAAAATATACGAAATATCAACGGTAACTCCTAGCTTCTTGATATGTGCACTTTGAATATAAAAGGTTACAAAACTGCATACTCAGAAAGTTTCTAGGAAATCTGATTAAAAAGCTCAAAATTTGTATGACACTTTGTCGACTTTTGCTAATTTTTGTGCAAAGTTTCGCTACTATATCTACAGCTTATAGCCACGATTTTTTTTTGGGATTTTTAGTATTATTTTTTATAATTACATTAATTATATTATTAATAAGGATTTATATTCTATTTCCTTTGTGATAACGAAAACTGCAGCCTCGTTTGTACGATNATTTAAAACAAAACAAATAGAAAAAAAAATTTAAACATTTTATTATTTTTTTATGAAAATATAACTTACTATATAAAAAACATGTAAATCAAATTTTCAAAATTTTTAGAACATTTAAAAAAATTCGAATTTGAATAAGTGTTCATCACAATTTAAAACATTTTAATCAGATTTTCTGGAATTGTTTTAAGGTTACAATTTTGAAGCCCATTAAATTTTAGTAAAACAAAGTGCCAGTTGGAAGAACCTTGGACTTACCGTTCATTTTTGACAATTTTTTGTTCGCGCATTTTCTTCCACACACAATATGTTCAAAAATTTTTTTGTATGGAGAAAATAAGCAACATCTGCCACAAAATATACGAAATATCAACGGTAACTCCTAGCTTCTTGATATGTGCACTTTGAATATAAAAGGTTACAAAACTGCATACTCAGAAAGTTTCTAGGAAATCTGATTAAAAAGCTCAAAATTTGTATGACACTTTGTCGACTTTTGCTAATTTTTGTGCAAAGTTTCGCTACTATATCTACAGCTTATAGCCACGATTTTTTTTTGGGATTTTTAGTATTATTTTTTATAATTACATTAATTATATTATTAATAAGGATTTATATTCTATTTCCTTTGTGATAACGAAAACTGCAGCCTCGTTTGTACGATAAATTGTTTTTGGGCCAGATTACAGGGAGAGTCTTAATAAATGAATAAAGAAAACACTGAAAATCGGGGCTTAATCGGTACAAATATGAAAAATGGGGACACTTATACCTCCCGACTTTTAAAAAATATTCAGTGGGAGAAATTTTCTCAAAATCGGTACTGTCCCGCCAAAATCGAAACGAATGGTCACCATAAATATCTACAACAAAATTTTTCGTTGCCAATGCCAAGTTGAGTTGATCTGACTTGGCCGCGGTTGAGTCAATACCAGAAATAGATGCGATGTTGTCGTCATTGTTGTCGCCGCTTTAGCCGGCTGCCTTGTGCGGAATAGCTGGTTGGCTGGCTAGCCGGTGGGCGCAATGGGAACAGTAGCTCAGCCGGTCAATAGTCTTTCCGCCATGTGCAGTTGTGTGCATATCTATAAATATACGTACATATATGTATGTAGTATAAAGGTACATATTTGTATTATGCGAAAAAGAAAGGATACTCTCCTTCGAGACTGATTTTATGGACATTGAGGGCGATTACAACAACGACAAATTTAGGCATAAATGTCGATGGTTATTTATTCAGAATTTTAGTATGAATTCGCTAAGGATTCGTGAGAGAATATCAATGTTATCGTGCTAAGAAAACCCAAAACCACGCTTTGCCAATAATGTTTTGATTCTTTAGGAAGCTGGACAGAATCCGCCTGACTTTGCAAAGTACTTGTTTACTAAAACAAGCAGTTTGTATTTGAAAATGTAAGTTTTACTAAGAAAATGTTTATGGTACAAATGAACACAGCGCGAATAGCACAAAAGTAGGCATAGAGAAGCGTTCAGTAGAAGCACCAATAATGAATAGATTATTCCTCTGCGTAGTAATGATATTCGCCAAACTGATCCTAAACAAGACGACAAAAGACCAAGAGGGGTATATGTATATAGTGATTTGCGAAATACCGGATCATTGCCATATAAAACCAATTAATTTTCCCTAGGCTTAACGTTAGGACAAGCACAAGCTAACTTTAGAATGTTTCCACAGCATGATACTGGTAGATCTGGGTTTAAGAAAGTATTGAAAAAAGCTTAAAAATCTCGCATAATGGATGTTCCGGTCAAATAACTTTTCTGTTACCTCTCGTTTCCCAATAGCAACTGTCAAAGGACCTTGATTAGTGTCTTGCCACAATCCGCATCAAACCGAGCTGCTTAAACACTTCGCTACTTGGGCTTACGAATGCTGTGCTGTATACTGCTGGCCGATTTTAATACCAGCAGTAAAGCAAGGGTCTTTGATCCCGCCTCAGCAAGGAAACATCCGATTAAGCACTGGGAATGATCGTCTTCACCGGGGTTCTAGTATAGTGTACCCAGATCTGAAAACAACAGGAACTAATTCGATCATGTTGCGATAGACGGAAGGCACTTATCCAAAATTCTAGTTGTACGTACAATTTGGGGACCAAACTTTGTATTGGATCTCCAACTTTCCGTTCTGCTACAAGGGCAGACAGAGGAGGAACCTCTGGATCTAGTCCTAATGTTGCACTTTCGTGGTGCCACAACTAATAAACTTGAGCCTCTACGAAATGAAAAGAACGCGTTACAAAATAGAGGTAAATTAAGAGAAGATCTTCTCTACGAAGAAGATCTCCTGGGTTTTTGAAGTATTCAAGCCATACCAGACCGCAAAAAAAAACGGTGTAGCGTTCATTCAGCTGCAGCAATTATGTGCAATCAAATGTGTAAATAGGCTGCGTGCTAGAATGGAAAGAATTCTCACTCTCAATCACATACCGAATAGATAGAGAGTCAAAAGTCTTATTCATCCCCAAGACATGGAATATATCGCATACCAAGCTAAGGACGCCAGACCGATTACTTTGTCGTCATTTCAATTAAAAATAATGTAGCGGCTTACAGACTTCCATATCAGGCGAACAGTTGTATATCAGCTGGCGATAACACAGGACGCTCACACCATGGGTAAGTCCATGGAAACAGCGCTCATGAAAGCACTGTCGAATCTGGACGTCGACTCGAGGCTAATGACGCTTCTAGACCAAATTCTAGTAATAATAGCAGAGTAATTAAGGCTGGTCTGTTCGGAGAGGCCTGCATTTTCATTGCGTATGATGGCAAACTTGCAATATGTCGACTAAGTGGAAAATTCCCATCTGTCTAGAAAGCTGTGGTCAGACCGCATTTCAGGATGGACTTAGTCATTCCACCTATTTCGGCCATACAGGAGACTGTCGAAAGCTTAAGGACAGAAGCAATCGGATGAATTAATATATATATTTTCTCACAAAAAAAAATCTGTATTTTGTCACATTTAACTCGGAAACTGTAGTGAAGTACCACAGATCACTTAATGTGGTGGCATAGGTGCCGGGCGCACAAAGGTATACCAAGCAATGAGATGGCGGATGAGCTTGCAAGAAGGCGCACTTCCCTTTCATTTTCACTGTCTAGAAAAGGTTGAGCCTGCCGATCGCTACCCGCAAGCTCAATATACAAGTGTTCTTCTTTTTAGAATAGCGAAAGATCAAAATAACTAGAAACTTGCAACATTACAAAACTCATGTGGCAGTAAGGGGACAGGATAACATAAATGGAGCCCCATATGCTTGTGGTACCACAATGGGCGTGATGGAGGGTCTAAAAGCGCTGGTTTGTATAATGTCAGCCACTTCAATCTAACTCATTTTGTTGAAAAAATAAATGATCCCGAAATGGTCTTAAAATGGTCCTAAACAGGTCCCGCAATTACAAATTTTCTGCTGTGTGAGCGCAAATTTTACACTTCCGAGAGCTAAGATGTTTACGCATCATAAGTAACGCACTTATACATTTATTTTTAAGCAAATTTTTAGTTTTTAACAACATATTTAGAGTCTTTTTATTGAGTCAAGTCACATAAGCACATATAGTACTGAAATTTTTAACTTAATTCGTTTTCAGCAGTTTTTTCCAACTTTGTTTAATTGCAAAATTTTAGACTCGCTATGGTAGAAAGGAGGATCATTAATTAAAGCCTTTGCGGTCTGTAATTTTAATTGTAAAATCTGATAAGCGAATTCGTTTATTTATAAAGCCACATATGGACTATGTGCATTTGGGGTGTACATAAGGGCGGTCCAAAAATGAAAGTGAACAAGTAAGAGCAGCGCTGTCTTCGGCTATGCCGAAGGCTTC
>NW_016158953.1:96305-102951 GCF_001687245.7 Rhagoletis zephyria | reverse complement strand
ATTAACCAAGAAATTTATGTTAAGGAGTGTCTGCAAAAGCGACTTTTACGTCTTATACGGTTTCATAAAGATCCAGTGCTTTTTTGGCCTGATCTCGCGATATGTCATTACGGAAAAATGGCTTTAGGATGGTAACATAGAAACAAAGTGTATTTTGTAGCAAAAGAGGTGAATCCACCTAATTGTCCAGAGCATCGGCCGATCGAAACCTACTGGGCCGTTATGAAATCCAAGCTTCTTAGGACCCCCAAAACTGTAAAAAACGCACAACAATTCAAAAATAAATGGCAGCTGGTTTCCAAGGAAATCACTGAAACTTCTGTGCAAGGGCTAATGAAGGACATAAAGTCAAAATTGCGATCGTTTGCTTATTACAAAGAGAATTAACTCTTTTTTAACGAATTTCAATAAAACTAAGTTTAGATGTAAATATATGTAAATATCGTTGAATTCCATTAATATATTTATGTTTTAGAACGTTTTAACTGTGACCAGTTTTTTTCGTGTACATTCTTTAGTAATATCATGCAGAGTCTTCTCCACTTTCTGTAAGTCATTTACTCGCTGCGACAAAAAATTTATAAATTTCGGTAATGGTTCTGCTTCGATAACATTGCACCGAACATCCTCTAGAATTCACGGCCCACGATTGGATTTTCGGTTCCCTCCTATGAATAAGAGAGTTCTACAAAAAATTTTCTTTCCGCAAATGTTTTTTACCGTTTTGATAATTTTTCTTAAATTCGGGAAAACGATTCAGAATATGGTACCATTCTTTACACCTTCCAAACTATATATTATACATACATATTTACCACGAATAAGAAGCCAATAATATTCAGAATTCATATAATGAAATTCCGCTTGGTACCTTCCTTTTATCTGTCTGTATATCAATGTCCGCAACTGTATTTATAAAATCATACATAAGCAAACGTCAAATATTTAAAAATGTGAACGTCAAACATATCTCGTTGTGGTAATGGAGACGGTTGTGATTTAGCAACTGGATTTATTAAATCTTAATGGATAAATCTCTCAATGCAGACATAGTATTAGAGTGTAAACCTGCTAAATCCGTTTTTTGGCAAAATTTACCTTTTAATGCAGTTCGATTCCGCAGTGGGCAAGCACAAAAATACGTCAATATAAAAATATAATTGTCAAAAATTGGTTGATGAGTAAAGCTGCTAAGTACAATCAGTTCAAAATTCAACTGCTAAATCCAACATATTATGCTTCTGTCGCTCGATTATTGTTCTGTCTTAGAGTATTACTTTATGCGTTTAAGCCAAGGTAATAGCCAGTGAATAAGCTTTAATTTTTTATAGCTCTAGGAAATTATTGTTATTTGTGGAACGAAACAGAAGGAAGATTAAATGCAGAAGAGTTTTCCAGCGTGTGGGTAGATTTGATAGAAAAAAAAATTGAGTACCAAATAATAGTTCCGGGGAGCCAATTACATTAATTTTTTATAGCGACGGATGCACATATCAAAACCGAAACTGTATTATGGCTAATGCTTTGTTATCCACAGCTATAAATAACAATATCATTATTGAGCAAAAGTTTCTTGAAGTAGGCCATACCCAAATGGAAGCTGATTGTATCCATTCCACTATCGAACGAGCACTTAAGAAAAGAGATATCCATGTTCCTGCAGAATTCGTTGAAGTATGTAGATCAGCTAGAAAAAATCCAAAACTATATGACGTAACTTATCTTAGTTACACGTTCTTTAAAAGCTTTAACACAGTTCAATTCTTTAATAGCAATCGTCCCGGTCGCGGCAAAGGTGCTGCTAAAGTAACTAATATACGAGTGCTACGGTATACACCAAGTGACGACATACATTTCAAACTAAGATTCTCCAACGAATGGCAAGTAATACCGCAAAGAAAATCCCCAGTAGCTGTTTCCTTGCCGTTTCACCTTCCGAATTTATACGAGAGTAGGCGTACGATTGCTCGCAGAATGTATGAGATCCCCAATATTTCAAACGATTACTTCCTGAAGATTACCACACCTACTATGACAATTTACCTCATGATTGCATAATATGTATCATACTTTCTGGCATTATTGAGTTCCTACTTAAATTATCTTATATGTGGACTTTGTACTATTAATTGGAGAGAGGAGTACTTCACGTATAGTTACTAATATGTGTATTATAAACTGCCTATTTTTGTTGCAATAAACGGAAGAATAAATCTGTTGTATTATTTTATATATATGATTGTTTTTATCTATGGAATCCTATTTTAATTAACATTTAAATTGAGCTCGTAATCACAAAAAATAAAATAGAAACAATTTTATTCCTATAAAAAACCCGCTAAATCCACTTCAATTTTGAAAATACAAAAGCTAAAACCTGCTAAGTTAGAAATTCTCCAATAAAACCATAAAAATGTTATTTATTTCCTTCGTTCTGGACTAGGGCCATAGAACGTCGCTCGATTAACAAACTATATGTAGGGTTTGCTCCTTAGACTAAGATTTAAAGATATATTTAGTTTTTTGCCTCTACAGTAAAATATGTTTTTTGGTCGTTAGCAGGTTTACACTCTAAGGCGGCGATATGTTTAAGTGAACCTATTTTGATAATTTTAAGGAATTATTATGGTAATATTGAAAAACCGTTATGTGCAAAATTTCAGTCAAATAACTTCAAAACTGAGGGAGATATTTATAAAATAGTTGACATTTAATCAAATTTTCACGTACAGTTATCTCAAAAACCGGAGCCAATCTGGTAAAACGAGGGATGCCATTGAGTTTAGAACGTCCTAATTAATTTGGACCCATCTTATTTTTTTGTTTTCTATTTCAGCGATCTAAATGTTTATTCCTCGTTTAACTTTTGAAGCACTTGATGAAAATGAATTACACTTATATTTATCGATTTATTAAGAGATTACGAATAGAATCATATATAAAATATAGGTGTGCCCACAATTAAAAAAAAATAAACTTTTTGTTTTGAAAGTGTACCCGTTTTTTTAGATTTTCCCATATGGACATATTTGTTGTACACCTGCTAATTAGAAACAAAATTCAATATGATATTGTTTGCAAATTATGTTTATTTTCTTAATTTTTTAATAATTTTCATTTAAAATATAATTCAATCTGTAACAGAAACCACAATAAAAGGAGTTGCAAAACGCGCAAAAATTGCAAAAAAAAAAATAAACAAACTTCAAAAACTGTCATCAAAATTTCCAAATTTTTAATCAGAATATTTAGAAATTTTTCGGGTATGCAGTTCTGTAGCCCATTCAATTGTAGTCTAAGAAAGTGCAACTCTGAAGTTGTTAAAAACTACCGTTGATTTTTTAGAATTTTTTTGTGGAGGGTGTTGCGGATATTTTTTCATATAAAAATAATTTTGTAACACCCTCCACAAAAAATTAGGCTTAGCTATGGTGTTAAATTTACACACTGTTCACTATATTTTTCAATTATGTTTGATATGTATTTATATGCGTAGATGTACTTTTAAAAGACTCTGTCTTATGTTGTACAAATGATTTCAATAAACAATCAATCAATCAATCAAGATTTGGAAATTTTGGTGACAATTTTTTGAAGTTTGCGCTCGATGCCCCGAACCACGAGCGAGTCATAATACTGTGAGTAGGGCAATAGGTAAAGACCTCAGAGCATAGGGGCTGAAGGAGTAAATATGTATGTATGACCATTTGTAGTAAACTCTCTAACTCCACATAGGTTATCGACATCATGCTGGTACCATCATCGCTGGAGACCACGGTGGGTACGATTTGAATTGATTTCTCTTTTTTACTATAGCTATACATACATATTTAATATATACGTACATACTACATACATATCGTCGTTTAAAGTGCAAAACCGCGTATCACCGCGTATGTGAAGTTGTAGAAATTATTTTCTAGAGCGTAAAAACACTCATATTTCAAAATGGTTCTCTTTTTTTATAAAGTAATCGCATTTCTGGCTAGTATATTTCAGGACGAATGGTTAAGGATTGAGCCAAGAGCTTGTGTGAGCAAATCCAATTTTTGGCAGCCAATGTCAGTTACGCGGTTTTGCAGAATGACGATATGCGGTTTTGTACTTTAAACGACGATATATACCTATACCCGGTATATAGGTAGGCAGATACAATCTAATCTCGGTTTTTTGATTTGTGAATTATGAAAATGAAATTACTTTACTTTACACAACTTTTGTCCGCTCTAGACTAGAATATGCTTTTCTAATATGGAGTCCTTTTCTCGTTTAGAGAGAATACAAAAACGATTTATAAGATTTGCTTTGCACTCTCTGCACTTCTCTGAACCAGTGCCATCATATAAGGCATGCTGTCTTTTAATTGACTGGAGCTCTCTGGAATGAAGACGGAAAGTCTCCTCACTAATTTTTATAACCGACATTATAAGTGGTAAAATAAACTCATCTGACCGACTAGAATTCATTACTTTAAATGTTCCTGTAAAACAACTGCGACACAAGGAATCATTTTTTGTTAATAATCATCGAACTAATTATGGCATTAATGAGCCTATAACGCGATCTCTCCTCGAATTTAACAAAATGTTAACTAGGCATAACTTGGTGGATATTACATTACCAAGAGAACGTCTGAAAAAAAGTTTTATATCGCACATGCAGTTAAATACGTAAATTTATATATACAGTATTGGACATATCTATAGCACCCCCTTTCAAAGCGATATTGTTTGCCACTTATGTTTAATTATTTGTTTTTAAGAATTTTCAATTAAAATACAGTTCATTCTCTAACAAAACCCATATAAACCAATGTTTTAAACTTTTTAAAAGACCGCAAAAAAGTGCAACAAACTTTCGCTTAAATTTCAAACTCTTTTCTCAGAAGCTCTAGAATTTTTTTGAGTACACAGTTTTATAGCGCATTCAATTTTGTCCAATAATGTGGAAGTTTCAAGTCGCTAGAGATTACCGTTGATTTTTTAGAATTTTTTTTCTCATTTGCTTCCATATAACGACTAAACACAATTTATTTTTATATGGCAGAAACCCGCAACATCCTCGGCGAAAAAAAATCTAAAAAATCAACGGTATTTTTAGCCACTTGAAACTTGCACATTATTAGACTAAAATTGAATGGGCTATAAAACTGTGTATTCAAAACAATTCAACCGCTTCTAAGAAAAAAGTTTGAAAGTTGGGTGAAAATTTGTTGCACTTTTTTCCGGTCTTTTAAAAAGTTTTAAACTTGAGTTTATGTGAGTTTTGTGAGAGAATGAACTGTATTTAAATTGAAAATTCTTAAAAATAAATAAATAAACATGAGTGGCAAACAATATCACTTTGAAATGGGGGTGCTATCCCCGCAAACATATTCTGAGCGTTCAGAATATATGAGTCCGAAGGGAGTCCTAGGTAGGTAAAAAATATGAGTTTCAAAAACAAAAATTTTTTTACTCTTATATGAATCTTTTAGGACTCATATATGATCCAAGCTTTGAGCAGTGTTGCCGCGAAGCATTTTTAGTGGTAGCCAAATTCCTTTAAAAAAAGGCTAAAAAAGAGCTAAAAAAGTCGTTGTGGCTAAAAATGGTAGCTAAAATTGTTTACTTACATAATCATATATACACACCAAAATCCTTTTCGTAAACAAGGGGAAATATACGACACCAGCTTGCTGGATTGATCAAGCTCGATGCATATAACCTACCAGCATGCTGGTACAATATTTATTTCTTTACGAATGAAGTACAAACACGGCTTTGAAATTTCCGCCAAAATATTTTTTACTTAGAAAATTTAGCTAGTTTCACCACTCACGACACCAGCACGCTGTTACAATCATAAAATTTTCAAATAGTTTTTGAAGTCGCACCAGCAGCTGGTACAATCACACCACAAGAACACACGGTCAATCGACTTGATGGGCCATTTAACTAATGAAGCATATTAGGGGCCGGTTTTTCAGTGCACGGCCGTGGTTCAAACTAAGTGTAAACGCCCGATCTGGCTGGTTTAAACTAAGATCAGCCATTCAAGTGTCAGCCAGCTGTTCAATTTAAACCCAGTTTACTTAATCTGAGTTTAAACTGGCACTGAAAAACTGGCTCTAAGGGCGGTAAACTTATCTATTTTAATCTATAGTTAAATCGTTAATAGATAAGTTAAAAAACAGCCCTAACACTTATACAGTATGTATGTATAAAAAGGTAAGGAATATACAATATATATACTATGTCAGTCTTTCTTAGTTTAAAAATTCATCTCTTACATATATGCAAAAAAAAAAATAGATCAAATTAAGCATATACCAAGGGCTAGGGGCAATTTTAAATTTATGTGGCCAAAAAAAGAATGTGGTAGCTAAATCTAGCCACCAAAGGGCTAAAACGGCAACACTGGTTATGAGCCAGCACCTTGTGCCAATATAAAAACAATAAAGATTTGATATTTATATCCAAACTTGTTTATACAGAAATTGAAAATAATTAGAAAACAATAAATGAACAAAATTTAGCTGCAGATGCTGCTATTGCATGCATGTTGGAATGTGTATATGCACGTAAGTATGTATGCATGATATTTGAAAGGAATTTTCGCTGAATGCTTTTGCAAATATAGTGCGTTCAATAAGACTCAAAGAACA
>NW_016158953.1:86952-94842 GCF_001687245.7 Rhagoletis zephyria | reverse complement strand
TCAATAAAAATATTAAAAATAAAAAATGTTAACAAGCCACAATAACATTAAAGAAAAAATACGTGTCTCATTATTTGGACCAACAAACAATGTATTTGAGTTTGGTCGAAATTAAAAATCATGCTCGTACCTGACCGGTTGTCTGGAAATGGAAAGCATCTCCTAAAATTTAACAAAATGTTAACTAGGCATAACTTGGTGGATATTACATTACCAAGAGAACGTTTGAAAAAAAAGTTTTATATCGCATATTATTGCATCACATATGCAATTAATTACATAAATTTGTATGTGTACTGTTATATTTAATTTTTTATATAGTATATATATATAGTAAATATTATTAGTCTGTAGGGATGTGTATTTCAATTGACTGAACAAGCATAACCATAAACATAAAATCTAAAGCGGAGTTTTGCGTTCTTGATAATATTGAGCTAGCATTAATGGGAACATAGATAATAAGTATAAATATACGTACATACATAAGGTATTGCGTAGTATTCACAGTTATTGAAGGAATTGAATAGCATTAGATTAAGTGCAGTAAACTAAAATCAAAGTAGGAGATACTATAAACATTTATGTAATAGTTAGCCCAGTAGGAATTAGTGGGCATTAGGATATACTCTTGAAGATTTACACAAAAACAAATAAAGGAAATAATAAATTTGTGAATCTTAGAACTAAGATAGAAAAGAATTTTTAAGTTTGTTCTGGATAGGAATTCAGCATTATTATGAAAAGCTAAGCACTAGTTTTTCGTGTGGTGTTGCACTTGTGCAACAGAGGGGAAGAGGGAGTGTACAGACGCAACGACAACTGACTTAGAAAGGACTGACTGATGGATAGACGGACTAATGTCAGGCTTAGGGGGCATTGTAAGTAAAGTGAGGAGTCACGACAACGCCCAAGGAATCGCGTGGAGCTCACGTCGAAAAAGGGTGGGAAGACTCCACCTGACAGGACGGGACTGGACCATTCCTCTAGTGTGTTTTCTATTTCCCTTTACTTTGCTTTTTTATTCTGCAATAGCGACCTTCTCTAATACTCCACTATACCCTCGGACACGATTAACTTTTTGTTTGTGTAGCGATTACCATGGCAGGCAGAAATTACACCCCCCCGCCGACGAGCTAGCTTGGGATGCAAGCGTGCCTGCTACCGCCTCGTCGGGTACAAATAATCAGCTACATATCAAATAACAGGTTTTCTCTGTTATCCTCTAGTACCCAACCAAAGAGGAAAAAAAGCAAAATCAGTAACTACAGAGTTTATTTTCCCGTCTTTGCCACCAGTAAAAAAAAGACAACCCGAAATATGTCGTGGTAAGTGCTGTTGATGCATCCAAGCCCCTGAATAATTTTTCGTGTTTTGCTGTGCATAAAGCCTTGCAGAATATTAGCTCAGAATCTACGAAAATCACGGACTTAAAAGACGGAAATCTTTTATTAATGGTAAAAAAACACCAATATTGGTAAAAAAAAATTCTGGCAACCAAACATTTGATTGGAATCTGCAAAGTTAATAGTGACTTTCACAATACTGTTACTTATTCTAAGGACACCATTTACGCTCCGTGCATAAATTAAATACCATAGAGCGAAACTGGGGAGAACCTTAAAGATCAGGGAGTAGTAGGTGTTTATAAATTCCATAAATACAATGAAGGCAAAGCATTTACCAGTGGAGTTGTTCTCACCACATTTGAGTCTTACTATCTGCCAGAGAAAATCGAAGTCTCTTGGTATACAACTAAACTAAGAGCTTATTATTCAAACCCGATGAGGTGCAATAGCTGTCAACTGCTTGGACATACAACTAAACGCTGCCAGAATACACCTGCATGCGATGCGTGCGCTTTTCCTTTCCATCTTCCTATACCATGCACTCGAATCTTCTGCGTAAACTGCGCTGGTAACCACTCCGCTTCCAGCAAGCTATGCCTGAACTTTAAGCAAATTAAAGAGATTTTTGTCATAAAAAACGACAACTAATACTCAATGACAGAAGCAATTAGAATACACGAACTGCAAATTCCACCTTAGCTCAACGAGTGCTCTACCTCTTTTTCCACTGTACTAACTAAAGCCACTCCAATTACTCAACGAAATGACACAATCATTTCTTCGCCAATCTCTACTGCAGCTACAAACAACATTTTAAATAAGACACAGCAATAGAATACGAAAAATTCACCACTTCTTTCATCATCCTTTAACAATATGAGGTATTTCATGTCACCGCGGCCACCTCTGAGCGCGACCTCTCAGGATTTGGATGAAAGTTGAAGAGATTAAAGGTCTAGGTGACATGAATATAGGGGCAGCATATTTTGCCGATATGACGTAGGGTTGCCTATTTACAAGGGACTTAAATTTTAAGAAAACGTCATACATACCTTTCTTTAAAGTGCTATATCTTGGAAACCTTTTAATGATAAAAAATGTATTTCTTCCGTCTTATTATGGGCTTTAATTGTACATTTTTTACATTAATGTGCAACGTATAAAAAACAAAACAAAAATTAAGTAAACATTTTTCTTTTTAATTTTTTATTTTTTTTTGATTACAGCATTTTCTTAATTTTTTATTTTTACATAAAAAAATTGTCCATAATGTCAACTTTAAGTACCCAAATGGGCGTAATGGGCTACTTATACGTTTGGACTCTAGATCGTCTAACGCTCGGGCAATATGATAAATAGATATTGAAATTTTATGAAATTGTATATTTTTGAAAGAGAAGAGGTGTGTAAAAAAAAACAATATGAATAAATGATATTAACTTTGCTAATGGTCTTAAATCATGAAAATCCCTTCAAGGAAATGGCAGAATTGAACTTTGTTGCAAGTTCACATGGGAAATCTGCTTACGACGTGATTGGAGGAAATTTTAAGAGACTAGCAGCTAGAGCAAGTCTTCAACTCCTGATGTTACAACAAATTCGTACACCCGAATGCCTCAACCAATGGGGTGCCGTATGTTTCTAATGGGATGCCTGTAACAAATAACTGCAACTAACTTTTCAGTGGACTTTATTTCGACTATGACTACGTGCCAATTACCTTAATCCCATTTTAAGTTAGTTTGAAAGGTTAAATAACATCAAGTTATGGAACTTCATATCCTTGTTTAACGAATCTTTAAATCAATAAATAATTTGTTTTCGTTTTAGTTCTTATTGTAATAAAAGCGTGTTGTTGGTGTTGGTTGGTTGGCTGGTTGGTTGGAATAAAGTCCACTGAAAAGTTAGTTGCAGTTATTTTTGACAGGCATCCCATTGGAAACATACAGCACCCCATTGGTAGAGGGATTCGGGTGTACGAATTTGTTATAACATCAGGAGTTGAAGGCTTGCTCTAGCTGCTATTCTCTTAAAATTTCCTCCAATCACGTCGTAAGCAGATTTCCCATGTGAACTTGAAACAAAGTTCAATTCTGCCATTTCCTTGAAGGGATTTCAGACCTTTAGTAAAGTTAGTATCATTTACTCACATTGTTTTTGTTTTTTTTTTACACACCTTTCCTCTTTCAAAAATACACAATTTCATAAAATTTCAATGTTCAATATTCATGTCACCTAGGGTGGGCAGATGCGCTGATTTAATCAGTACGTGTGCTGATTTTTTTCTATTGTACTGATTTTTAAGAGCCCGAAATCAGTACGCAAAATCTACTGATTTTTTGAGTTTGTACTGATTTTGTACTGATTTTTACATTTAATACTTTTGTAAATTCGTGTAATTAATATTTACTTGAGGTTTACATGTTCAAAACAATGGTTTTTGACAACTCATACGTGTGAGCAGATTGAAAGCATTAACTAAATTTAAACCATTATTAAAAAGGTGTCAGCTTGCAATTGTTTCGTTTCCTAGGATTTCCAAAATAACAAACTGTTTGGATTCAACCCAACCCAATTTCACGATTTGCAGGTTTTCCAGGATTTACAGGAAAAGCTGGTTTCGCCATTAATAAATCTTATGAAAGGTGGTGGTGAGTTCATCATATATTAAGTACACTGAGAAGATGACAATAAGAGATTATCTTTCGATTATAATTAAACATCCACTGAGAAATCGGCTGTCGGTATTTCAAACTTAAGACGACTACTGCTACGGTGCAATGTAAGTTCTAAAAATTTGGAAAAGGTGCAAACTACCGACTCCTGGATATGATATATATATATATGATATATACAGTTGTCCACAAAATAATAGGAGTGGGATATTTTAACCTGTTTTGGCTATTTGTCTTTAGTTTATTTAATGTTTCGTATTTTTTTGTAAAAGCCTAGCTGGTAATTAAACAAACACATATAAATTTACATTTTCAAGTTTGTACAAAAATTATAAAAATTCTGCAAATTTTCACCAAAATTTCAAACTATTTAACCAGAATCTTTAGAAAATATGTTGGTATGCAGTTTTGTAGCCCATTCAATTCTAGTCTGAAGAAGTGCAAGTTTCAAGCTGCTAAAAAATTCCGTTGATTTTTGAGAATTTTTTCGGTTGAAGGTGTTTCACGTTTTTTCCATACAAAGTATGTTCGACAATTTTCTTTTATATGGGGACGGTGCCAGCAAAAAAAAATGCCAAAAATCAACGGAATTTTTTAGCAGCTTGAAACTTGCACTTCTTCAGACTAGAATTGAATGGGCTATAAAACTGCATACCAGAATTTTCTCTGAAGATTGATATTTTGGTGAAAATTTACAGAATTTTAATAATTTTTGTACAAAGGTTGAAATCTGAATTTATTCGTTGTTTGTTGTATACCCAGCTTGACTTTTGTATAAAAATAATAAACATTAAATAAACAAAAGACAAATAGCAAAAACTGACCAAAATAACGCACTCCTATTATTTTGTGGACCACTGTATATATAAATGATATATATATGTAGCTTTACTTTGATTTTTGATGTTCGACCACCTGTAATTTTACTTGCACATACACATTTAACACTATTAAATTTCATTCGTACTCGAAAATTCGTTTAGCGATAATTCGGTAATATACCTTTTAGTTAACATTTTAATGTGAATGTTGTATTTAATAAGCACACCAACTAAATATGTTTTAAATTTGTAGCTTAAAATATGCAAACAGATTCTGACTCGAGCTCGGCTTCTACTGAAACTGAATGGGCTACACATTTTTTTTATTTTCTCAATCCTTACAAAATTTTCTAGAAAGTTTGAGACTTCAACTCACATGTCTCTTGTTATAGAATTAACTATATTTTAATAAAAAAATAAATTAAGTAAGGAAAGAAAAAATTTTCAAAACCTGTCAATACATTTTACTACTATTTCCCTGAGCACAGCTGTACATACATACGTAATACCATTGATTTGTTTTAAAGTAATGAATTTTTGTATTGATAATACCATGATAAAAATATAGTAAGGTAGAACCGCTGAGAGTACTTTTAAAATTCTTGACGTCTCCAAACAATTTAATTTTTAAATTTACTCACAGACTCACACACACATTTTCATTTTCTATCTCAAGCAACAACAATTTCGAACAATTTCAATTTTTTATTTTCAATTTTATATGATTTTAAAATGTTGGCAAACTTCAAAAAAAATCATGGCCGACGAATTGAGAGAACGGTTTTACCTTACTATGTTTTTATCATGGATAATACTATACGTATTTAAAAGTCTATTAGTTTTTTTTTTTTAATTAATGCGCTGTTATTTGGTTGTTATATTGTTAATAATAAAAAATACGCTTAAAAATTAGCTGATTTTTATGGCTCTGTACTGATTTTTGATCGCAACTGTACTGAATAGTCCCTATAATATCTGGCCACCCTAATGTCACCTAGACCTTCACTCTCTTCAACTTTCATCCAAATCCTGACAGGTCGCGCACAGAGGTGGCCGCGGTGACATATTTCATGCCTCATATTCCAAATAACCAACAACAAACCGACAGAAAAACTTCTTTACCACCCCACTCTATACATTTCAAGTAACCAACAACAAAATAATACAAACCTGTTTTCATCATTTTTTCCATAACTACAAACAGCACGAACAACAATCAACAAAATTTCAACACAAACCTCAATTCAAACCTTAATACAGAAAGCAACTGTCACACTAGAAAAAGCCTTAACCTCTCAAATCAAACTAAATCTCCAATGAATTCAGTCGATGACATCAAACATGTCAACCCTTTTTCATACATTTTTCTACTTTAAGTAAATGATTCAGCCGATAATGGCCCCTATTATGAGTTGCATTCAATCTTCGACTGTGGTCGAAAGTGCTGATCGAACGAATTTTCATTTAGTTTGTTTAAAATTAGTGTCTAGCCGCCAAAAAGCAAAAAAACGAATGCACAACCATACATTTTTTACAATTTTCTAACACTTCGCTACACCATCGAAAGCAGAATTCTGTTGGACAGAAAATTCGATACTTAACGAAAATTTCGACACGGTTGCATAGCTCATAATACGAATTTCACATTCGATCTTCCATCTTCTATAACCAGCGAAGATCGAAAATCGAATGCATCTCATAATAAGGGGCAATATCTCAGAATATACTATACAAATTTTATAATGGAATCTAAATGGACTACTAAACAACTATCCAGACCCTAACATTCTCATAAATGAATTTTCTCCCGATATTATTGCTCTGCAGGAGACACACCTCCCACACAACAAAACGGCTTTTCTCCCAAACAAGTCCAATAGCTATTTCCACAACCTCCCCCAAAACTTTATATGCAAACAAGGAATTTCTCTTTTTGTGAAAAAATATCTCACATGTAAAGCTATTCGCATTCCATCCAACATCGCGGATTGGCCTAACTTCCTCTCCCTGTCAGCCGAAATATGTAGCAGTAAACCATCTCTGCATAATATAACCGCTGACGCCTCATCAATTAAAACGATAATCAGATCCGCTGCTCACATTTCAATCCCACAATCCCGATCAAGACAGTTCGCTAGAAAGCTGCCATATTGATCTACTTTTCTCTCATCCCTAAGAAGCTTCAAACAGTCTTTGTGGCCCAGTTTTAAACGAGGTAGAACATTAGACAACCTTGTAAGATTTGAAAAAGCGAACGCGGTATTTAGAAGAGAGTTAAAATTAGCAATAAGGAAAGCATTAGAAACACTTACGGCCAAGATCAATCCGCTATCCCCAAACAAATTTGGACAGACATAAAAACAGGATCAGTCCAAAGCAACTTTATACTATTCGTCCATTCCCAGAGGTCCTATCTAGTGTCCACAGGATATTGCGGAAGATTTTACAGCCACTAACTTGCATCCATCCATTGCAGCATTATTATAACTTCCATCCAAATTTGAATACCCTGAAAAATAAAATCCTATCTGAACCCTACCACAACTGCTCACCCTCCCCGAATCTTCCTTTCAGACCTACCTATTATGCTGGAAGAATTTGACATTACAATATCCTCAATGACTGGCAATACTACAGGAGCGGATAAGACTGCTTATCCCCTCCTCACAAATCTCCCATTCAATCTAAGAAACAGACTCGTGAATCTATATAACACCATCTTCAACCAGGGTATTGAACCGCAGGCCTGGCAAACCGCAAAGATTTATTTGCAAATATGGTGTCAATTTTGCAATGGGACATGGCAGCTCCCATGGGCCTGCAAATTTTTAATCAGCTATAACTTCGGAACCATAAGTCACATGAACTGGAAATTTGGTATGCAGACATATCTATAGTAGGTGCTTATATATAAATTACTTTGTAGGAGGGGCGTGGCATATCTCATAGTCGTGGAGTTTTTAATGAGACATAACTTCGGAACCACTAGTCATATGACCCCTTTAATTCCTTTTGATATGCCTCTCGAATTTGCAATGACAATAA
>NW_016158953.1:80312-86927 GCF_001687245.7 Rhagoletis zephyria | reverse complement strand
ATGATATATATATGTAGCTTTACTTTGATTTTTGATGTTCGACCACCTGTAATTTTACTTGCACATACACATTTAACACTATTAAATTTCATTCGTACTCTTAAATTCGTTTAGCGATAATTCGGTAATATACCTTTTAGTTAACATTTTAATGTGAATGTTGTATTTAAAGCACACCAACTAAATATGTTTTAAATTTGTAGCTTAAAATATGCAAACAGATTCTGACTCGAGCTCGGCTTCTACTGAAACTGAATGGGCTACACATTTTTTTTATTTTCTCAATCCTTACAAAATTTTCTAGAAAGTTTGAGACTTCAACTCACATGTCTCTTGTTATAGAATTAACTATATTTTAATAAAAAAATAAATTAAGTAAGGAAAGAAAAAATTTTCAAAACCTGTCAATACATTTTACTACTATTTTCCTGAGCACAGCTGTACATACATACGTAATACCATTGATTTGTTTTAAAGTAATGAATTTTTGTATTGATAATACCATGATAAAAATATAGTAAGGTAGAACCGCTGAGAGTTAATTTTAAAATTCTTGACGTTTCCAAACAATTTAATTTTTAAATTTACTCACAGTCTCACACACACATTTTCATTTTCGATCTCAAACAACAATTTCGAACAATTTCAATTTTTTATTTTCAATTTTATATGATTTTAAAATGTTGGCAAACTTCAAAAAAAATCATGGCCGACGAATTGAGAACGGTTTTACCTTACTATGTTTTTATCATGGATAATACTATACGTATTTAAAAGTCTATTAGTTTTTTTTTTAATTAATGCGCTGTTATTTGGTTGTTATATTGTTAATAATAAAAAATACGCTTAAAAATTAGCTGATTTTTATGGCTCTGTACTGATTTTTGATCGCAACTGTACTGAATAGTCCCTATAATATCTGGCCACCCTAATGTCACATAGACCTTCACTCTCTTCAACTTTCATCCAAATCCTGACAGGTCGCGCACAGAGGTGGCCGCGGTGACATGAAATGCCTCATATTCCAAATAACCAACAACAAACCGACAGAAAAACTTCTTTACCACCCCACTCTATAATAATAATAATAATAATAGATTGGCGCTTACACATATGTTAGTGTTTGGCCGAGCTTCTCCTCCGACTTGTGGCGTGCGCCTTGATGTTGTCACACAAAGCGGAGGGACCTAACGTTTTACGCCGACTCCGAACGGCGATTGTATTTTCATGAGAAGCTGTTTTTCATGGCAGAAATACACTCAGAGGTTTGCCATTGCCTGTCGAGGGACGACCGCTGTTAATAAAACCCCTATTTTCTATGTTTATTCGATGTTGCTTTGACCAGGGTTTGAACTGCTTACCACTACACCACAGCGGCCCCACTCTATACATTTCAAGTAACCAACAACAAAATAATACAAACCTGTTTTCATCATTTTTTCCATAACTACAATCAGCACGAACAACAATGAACAAAATTTCAACACAAACCTCCATTCAAACCTTAATACAGAAAGCAACTGTCACACTAGAAAAAGCCTTAACCTCTCAAATCAAACTAAATCTCCAATGAATTCAGTCGATGACATCAAACATGTCAACTCTTTTTCATACATTTTTCTACTTTAAGTAAATGATTCAGCTGATAATGGCCCCTATTATGAGTTGCATTCAATCTTCGACTGTGGTCGAAAGTGCTGATCGAACGAATTTTCATTTAGTATTATGACGCTCATTCGATGAATAATAGCGCTATTGTGAATTTAGCTCGTTTAGGTTGTTCACAATGTTTAGAATATTTCACAGCTGAGAAGCTTTGCTTACAAAGCGAGAAAAACTAGATAGTGTACTTATACATATTTATGTAAATTTGTGCAAATTAAAATGAAGTTAAAAAGAAATCGAACTTTTAAAAACTTGGCAAAAAACTGGTTCAACGATTCATCAGAGGACGAGAGATTAGTAAAGTGGCCAGGAGTAGAAAACTTTTAAGAGAGTTTAAGTGTAGTCTTTCGAATATATTTTTACATAAAATATATTTAAGAAATTTGTCTACAGATTCATCAAAAACTTCCGACTGTCTAAAGGGGCGTTTGTGAGACAAATCTATTTAAAATATTTTAAAACCATCAAAAGCTCTACGATTTTGTTCTCAGAGATCGTGCCAACTGAGTATTGGGATTTTCTTTCACAAGTAAAATCAGCCTTTCGAGCTTGTGTTTAGTTTTCACGACGTTGGAACTGCATGAAATTAATAAAAAATTGTTTAAAATTAGTGTCTAGCCGCCAAAAAGCAAAAAAACGAATGCACAACCATACATTTTTTACAATTTTCTTATACTTCGCTACACCATCGAAAGCAAAATTCTGTTGGACAGAAAATTCGATACTTAACGAAAATTTCGACACGGTTGCATAGCGAAGATCGAAAATCGAATGCATCTCATAATAAGGGGCAATATCTCAAAATATACTATACAAAATTTTATAATGGAATCTAAATGGACTACTAAACAACTATCCAGACCTTAACATTCTCATAAATGAATTTTCTCCCGATATTATTGCTCTGCAGGAGACACACCTCCCACACAACAAAACGGCTTTTCTCCCAAACAAGTACAATAGCTATTTCCACAACCTCCCCCAAAACTCTATATGCAAACAAGGAATTTCTCTTTTTGTGAAAAAATATCTCACATATAAAGCTATTCGCATTCCATCCAACATCGCGGATTGGCCTAACTTCCTCTCCCTGTCAGCCGAAATATGTAGCAGTAAGCCATCTCTGCATAATATACAACAATCGAGGTACAAAGCTCAATAAAAATATTAAAAATAAAAAATGTTAACAAGCCACAATAACATTGACAAATACATAGTTTAGGAAGAGCCTGCCTGAAACTATACAAAAAAGCAAATAAGCAAATGGATGTATAGAATNTTCATACATTTTTCTACTTTAAGTAAATGATTCAGCTGATAATGGCCCCTATTATGAGTTGCATTCAATCTTCGACTGTGGTCGAAAGTGCTGATCGAACGAATTTTCATTTAGTATTATGACGCTCATTCGATGAATAATAGCGCTATTGTGAATTTAGCTCGTTTAGGTTGTTCACAATGTTTAGAATATTTCACAGCTGAGAAGCTTTGCTTACAAAGCGAGAAAAACTAGATAGTGTACTTATACATATTTATGTAAATTTGTGCAAATTAAAATGAAGTTAAAAAGAAATCGAACTTTTAAAAACTTGGCAAAAAACTGGTTCAACGATTCATCAGAGGACGAGAGATTAGTAAAGTGGCCAGGAGTAGAAAACTTTTAAGAGAGTTTAAGTGTAGTCTTTCGAATATATTTTTACATAAAATATATTTAAGAAATTTGTCTACAGATTCATCAAAAACTTCCGACTGTCTAAAGGGGCGTTTGTGAGACAAATCTATTTAAAATATTTTAAAACCATCAAAAGCTCTACGATTTTGTTCTCAGAGATCGTGCCAACTGAGTATTGGGATTTTCTTTCACAAGTAAAATCAGCCTTTCGAGCTTGTGTTTAGTTTTCACGACGTTGGAACTGCATGAAATTAATAAAAAATTGTTTAAAATTAGTGTCTAGCCGCCAAAAAGCAAAAAAACGAATGCACAACCATACATTTTTTACAATTTTCTTATACTTCGCTACACCATCGAAAGCAAAATTCTGTTGGACAGAAAATTCGATACTTAACGAAAATTTCGACACGGTTGCATAGCGAAGATCGAAAATCGAATGCATCTCATAATAAGGGGCAATATCTCAAAATATACTATACAAAATTTTATAATGGAATCTAAATGGACTACTAAACAACTATCCAGACCTTAACATTCTCATAAATGAATTTTCTCCCGATATTATTGCTCTGCAGGAGACACACCTCCCACACAACAAAACGGCTTTTCTCCCAAACAAGTACAATAGCTATTTCCACAACCTCCCCCAAAACTCTATATGCAAACAAGGAATTTCTCTTTTTGTGAAAAAATATCTCACATATAAAGCTATTCGCATTCCATCCAACATCGCGGATTGGCCTAACTTCCTCTCCCTGTCAGCCGAAATATGTAGCAGTAAGCCATCTCTGCATAATATACAACAATCGAGGTACAAAGCTCAATAAAAATATTAAAAATAAAAAATGTTAACAAGCCACAATAACATTGACAAATACATAGTTTAGGAAGAGCCTGCCTGAAACTATACAAAAAAGCAAATAAGCAAATGGATGTATAGAATTGACAACAACAACCACGCTGTCGAGTTTAAATAGCGGCAAATCAGCTGCACTTGATAGTAGTTGGTTGAATAAGGAAAATGAATTAGCAACAAGAGTTTACGGGATGTACATAGCTCAGTGGTTAACGCTTCTGACTTTGAACATCGAATTCGCAGGTTCGATCCCTGCTGAAGTCTAGAAAAAGAAGTCTGATGAGGAGATGTGGTGATCTCCGAAATAGTGCTATAACTTCTACCGCTTAGACTTTGTTGCTTTTTCAATTTTTCCTAATAAACAATCGTGGTACAAAGCTCAATAAAAATATTAAAAATAAAAAATGTTAACAAGCCACAATAACATTAAAGAAAAAATACGTGTCTCATTATTTGGACCAACAAACAATGTATTTGAGTTTGGTCGAAATTAAAAATCATGCTCGTACCTGACCGGTTGTCTGGAAATGGAAAGCATCTCCTAAAATTTAACAAAATGTTAACTAGGCATAACTTGGTGGATATTACATTGCCAAGAGAACGCTTGAAAAAAAAGTTTTATATCGCATATTAATTGCATCACATATGCAATTAAATACATAAATTTTTATGTGTACTGTTATATTTAATTTTTTATATAGTATATATATATAGTAAATATTATTAGTCTGTAGGGATGTGTATTTCAATTGACTGAACAAGCATAACCATAAACATAAAATCTAAAGCGGAGTTTTGCGTTCTTGATAATATTGAGCTAGCATTAATGGGAACATAGATAATAAGTATAAATATACGTACATACATAAGGTATTGCGTAGTATTCACAGTTATTGAAGGAATTGAATAGCATTAGATTAAGTGCAGTAAACTAAAATCAAAGTAGGAGATACTATAAACATTATTGTAATAGTTAGCCCAGTAGGAATTAGTGGGCATTAGGATATACTCTTGAAGATTTACACAAAAACAAATAAAGGAAATAATAAATTTGTGAATCTTAGAACTAAGATAGAAAAGAATTTTTTAGTTTGTTCGGGATAGGAATTCAGCATTATTATGAAAAGCTAAGAACTAGTTTTTCGTGTGGTGTTGCACTTGTGCAACAGAGGGGAAGAGGGAGTGTACAGACGCAACGACAACTGACTTAGAAAGGACTGACTGATGGATAGACGGACTAATGTCAGGCTTAGGGGGCATTGTAAGTAAAGTGAGGAGTCACGACAACGCCCAAGGAATCGCGTGGAGCTCACGTCGAAAAAGGGTGGGAAGACTCCACCTGACAGGACGGGACTGGACCATTCCTCTAGTGTGTTTTCTATTTCCCTTTACTTTGCTTTTTTATTCTGCAATAGCGACCTTCTCTAATACTCCACTATACCCTCGGACACGATTAACTTTTTGTTTGTGTAGCGATTACCATGGCAGGCAGAAATTACACCCCCCCGCCGACGAGCTAGCTTGGGATGCAAGCGTGCCTGCTACCGCCTCGTCGGGTACAAATAATCAGCTACATATCAAATAACAGGTTTTCTCTGTTATCCTCTAGTACCCAACCAAAGAGGAAAAAAAGCAAAATCAGTAACTACAGAGTTTATTTTCCCGTCTTTGCCACCAGTAAAAAAAGACAACCCGAAATATGTCGTGGTAAGTGCTGTTGATGCATCCAAGCCCCTGAATAATTTTTCGTGTTTTGCTGTGCATAAAGCCTTGCAGAATATTAGCTCAGAATCTACGAAAATCACGGACTTAAAAGACGGAAATCTTTTATTAATGGTAAAAAAACACCAATATTGGTAAAAAAAAATTCTGGCAACCAAACATTTGATTGGAATCTGCAAAGTTAATAGTGACTTTCACAATACTGTTACTTATTCTAAGGACACCATTTACGCTCCGTGCATAAATAAAATACCATAGAGCGAAACTGGGGAGAACCTTAAAGATCAGGGAGTAGTAGGTGTTTATAAATTCCATAAATACANAATTATATACCATAGAGCGAAATTGGGGAGAACCTTAAAGATCAGGGAGTAGTAGGTGTTTATAAATTCCATAAATACAATGAAGGCAAAGCATTTACCAGTGGAGTTGTTCTCACCACATTTGAGTCTTACTATCTGCCAGAGAAAATCGAAGTCTCTTGGTATACAACTAAACTAAGAGCTTATTATTCAAACCCGATGAGGTGCAATAGCTGTCAACTGCTTGGACATACAACTAAACGCTGCCAGAATACACCTGCATGCGATGCGTGCGCTTTTCCTTTCCATCTTCCTATACCATGCACTCGAATCTTCTGCGTAAACTGCGCTGGTAACCACTCCGCTTCCAGCAAGCTATGCCTGAACTTTAAGCAAAT
>NW_016158953.1:70064-78913 GCF_001687245.7 Rhagoletis zephyria | reverse complement strand
TGGGGAGAACCTTAAAGATCAGGGAGTAGTAGGTGTTTATAAATTCCATAAATACAATGAAGGCAAAGCATTTACCAGTGGAGTTGTTCTCACCACATTTGAGTCTTACTATCTGCCAGAGAAAATCGAAGTCTCTTGGTATACAACTAAACTAAGAGCTTATTATTCAAACCCGATGAGATGCAATAGCTGTCAACTGCTTGGACATACAACTAAACGCTGCCAGAATACACCTGCATGCGATGCGTGCGCTCTTCCTTTCCATCTTCCTATACCATGCACTCGAATCTTCTGCGTAAACTGCGCTGGTAACCACTCCGCTTCCAGCAAGCTATGCCTGAACTTTAAGCAAATCAAAGAGATTTTTGTCATAAAAACCGACAACTAATACTCAATGACAGAAGCAATTAGAATACACGAACTGCAAATTCCACCTTAGCTCAACGAGTGCTCTACCTCTTTTTCCACTGTACATAACTAAAGCCACTCCAATTACTCAACGAAATGACACAATCATTTCTTCGCCAATCTCTACTGCAGCTACAAACAACATTTTAAATAAGACACAGCAATAGAATACGAAAAATTCACCACTTCTTTCATCATCCTTTAACAATATGAGGTATTTCATGTCACCGCGGCCACCTCTGAGCGCGACCTCTCAGGATTTGGATGAAAGTTGAAGAGATTAAAGGCCTAGGTGACATGAATATAGGGGCAGCATATTTTGCCGATATGACGTAGGGTTGCCTATTTACAAGGGACTTAAATTTTAAGAAAACGTCATACATACCTTTCTTTAAAGTGCTATATCTTGGAAACCTTTTAATGATAAAAAATGTATTTCTTCCGTCTTATTATGGGCTTTAATTGTACATTTTTTACATTAATGTGCAACGTATAAAAAACAAAACAAAAATTAAGTAAACATTTTTCTTTTTAATTTTTTATTTTTTTTTGATTACAGCATTTTCTTAATTTTTTATTTTTACATAAAAAAATTGTCCATAATGTCAACTTTAAGTACCCAAATGGGCGTAATGGGCTACTTATACGTTTGGACTCTAGATCGTCTAACGCTCGGGCAATATGATAAATAGATATTGAAATTTTATGAAATTGTATATTTTTGAAAGAGAAGAGGTGTGTAAAAAAAAACAATATGAATAAATGATATTAACTTTGCTAATGGTCTTAAATCATGAAAATCCCTTCAAGGAAATGGCAGAATTGAACTTTGTTGCAAGTTCACATGGGAAATCTGCTTACGACGTGATTGGAGGAAATTTTAAGAGACTAGCAGCTAGAGCAAGTCTTCAACTCCTGATGTTACAACAAATTCGTACACCCGAATGCCTCAACCAATGGGGTGCCGTATGTTTCTAATGGGATGCCTGTAACAAATAACTGCAACTAACTTTTCAGTGGACTTTATTTCGACTATGACTACGTGCCAATTACCTTAATCCCATTTTAAGTTAGTTTGAAAGGTTAAATAACATCAAGTTATGGAACTTCATATCCTTGTTTAACGAATCTTTAAATCAATAAATAATTTGTTTTCGTTTTAGTTCTTATTGTAATAAAAGCGTGTTGTTGGTGTTGGTTGGTTGGCTGGTTGGTTGGAATAAAGTCCACTGAAAAGTTAGTTGCAGTTATTTTTGACAGGCATCCCATTGGAAACATACAGCACCCCATTGGTAGAGGGATTCGGGTGTACGAATTTGTTATAACATCAGGAGTTGAAGGCTTGCTCTAGCTGCTATTCTCTTAAAATTTCCTCCAATCACGTCGTAAGCAGATTTCCCATGTGAACTTGAAACAAAGTTCAATTCTGCCATTTCCTTGAAGGGATTTCAGACCTTTAGTAAAGTTAGTATCATTTACTCACATTGTTTTTGTTTTTTTTTTACACACCTTTCCTCTTTCAAAAATACACAATTTCATAAAATTTCAATGTTCAATATTCATGTCACCTAGGGTGGGCAGATGCGCTGATTTAATCAGTACGTGTGCTGATTTTTTTCTATTGTACTGATTTTTAAGAGCCCGAAATCAGTACGCAAAATCTACTGATTTTTTGAGTTTGTACTGATTTTGTACTGATTTTTACATTTAATACTTTTGTAAATTCGTGTAATTAATATTTACTTGAGGTTTACATGTTCAAAACAATGGTTTTTGACAACTCATACGTGTGAGCAGATTGAAAGCATTAACTAAATTTAAACCATTATTAAAAAGGTGTCAGCTTGCAATTGTTTCGTTTCCTAGGATTTCCAAAATAACAAACTGTTTGGATTCAACCCAACCCAATTTCACGATTTGCAGGTTTTCCAGGATTTACAGGAAAAGCTGGTTTCGCCATTAATAAATCTTATGAAAGGTGGTGGTGAGTTCATCATATATTAAGTACACTGAGAAGATGACAATAAGAGATTATCTTTCGATTATAATTAAACATCCACTGAGAAATCGGCTGTCGGTATTTCAAACTTAAGACGACTACTGCTACGGTGCAATGTAAGTTCTAAAAATTTGGAAAAGGTGCAAACTACCGACTCCTGGATATGATATATATATATATGATATATACAGTTGTCCACAAAATAATAGGAGTGGGATATTTTAACCTGTTTTGGCTATTTGTCTTTAGTTTATTTAATGTTTCGTATTTTTTTGTAAAAGCCTAGCTGGTAATTAAACAAACACATATAAATTTACATTTTCAAGTTTGTACAAAAATTATAAAAATTCTGCAAATTTTCACCAAAATTTCAAACTATTTAACCAGAATCTTTAGAAAATATGTTGGTATGCAGTTTTGTAGCCCATTCAATTCTAGTCTGAAGAAGTGCAAGTTTCAAGCTGCTAAAAAATTCCGTTGATTTTTGAGAATTTTTTCGGTTGAAGGTGTTTCACGTTTTTTCCATACAAAGTATGTTCGACAATTTTCTTTTATATGGGGACGGTGCCAGCAAAAAAAAATGCCAAAAATCAACGGAATTTTTTAGCAGCTTGAAACTTGCACTTCTTCAGACTAGAATTGAATGGGCTATAAAACTGCATACCAGAATTTTCTCTGAAGATTGATATTTTGGTGAAAATTTACAGAATTTTAATAATTTTTGTACAAAGGTTGAAATCTGAATTTATTCGTTGTTTGTTGTATACCCAGCTTGACTTTTGTATAAAAATAATAAACATTAAATAAACAAAAGACAAATAGCAAAAACTGACCAAAATAACGCACTCCTATTATTTTGTGGACCACTGTATATATAAATGATATATATATGTAGCTTTACTTTGATTTTTGATGTTCGACCACCTGTAATTTTACTTGCACATACACATTTAACACTATTAAATTTCATTCGTACTCGAAAATTCGTTTAGCGATAATTCGGTAATATACCTTTTAGTTAACATTTTAATGTGAATGTTGTATTTAATAAGCACACCAACTAAATATGTTTTAAATTTGTAGCTTAAAATATGCAAACAGATTCTGACTCGAGCTCGGCTTCTACTGAAACTGAATGGGCTACACATTTTTTTTATTTTCTCAATCCTTACAAAATTTTCTAGAAAGTTTGAGACTTCAACTCACATGTCTCTTGTTATAGAATTAACTATATTTTAATAAAAAAATAAATTAAGTAAGGAAAGAAAAAATTTTCAAAACCTGTCAATACATTTTACTACTATTTTCCTGAGCACAGCTGTACATACATACGTAATACCATTGATTTGTTTTAAAGTAATGAATTTTTGTATTGATAATACCATGATAAAAATATAGTAAGGTAGAACCGCTGAGAGTACTTTTAAAATTCTTGACGTCTCCAAACAATTTAATTTTTAAATTTACTCACAGACTCACACACACATTTTCATTTTCTATCTCAAGCAACAACAATTTCGAACAATTTCAATTTTTTATTTTCAATTTTATATGATTTTAAAATGTTGGCAAACTTCAAAAAAAATCATGGCCGACGAATTGAGAGAACGGTTTTACCTTACTATGTTTTTATCATGGATAATACTATACGTATTTAAAAGTCTATTAGTTTTTTTTTTTTAATTAATGCGCTGTTATTTGGTTGTTATATTGTTAATAATAAAAAATACGCTTAAAAATTAGCTGATTTTTATGGCTCTGTACTGATTTTTGATCGCAACTGTACTGAATAGTCCCTATAATATCTGGCCACCCTAATGTCACCTAGACCTTCACTCTCTTCAACTTTCATCCAAATCCTGACAGGTCGCGCACAGAGGTGGCCGCGGTGACATATTTCATGCCTCATATTCCAAATAACCAACAACAAACCGACAGAAAAACTTCTTTACCACCCCACTCTATACATTTCAAGTAACCAACAACAAAATAATACAAACCTGTTTTCATCATTTTTTCCATAACTACAAACAGCACGAACAACAATGAACAAAATTTCAACACAAACCTCAATTCAAACCTTAATACAGAAAGCAACTGTCACACTAGAAAAAGCCTTAACCTCTCAAATCAAACTAAATCTCCAATGAATTCAGTCGATGACATCAAACATGTCAACCCTTTTTCATACATTTTTCTACTTTAAGTAAATGATTCAGCCGATAATGGCCCCTATTATGAGTTGCATTCAATCTTCGACTGTGGTCGAAAGTGCTGATCGAACGAATTTTCATTTAGTTTGTTTAAAATTAGTGTCTAGCCGCCAAAAAGCAAAAAAACGAATGCACAACCATACATTTTTTACAATTTTCTAACACTTCGCTACACCATCGAAAGCAGAATTCTGTTGGACAGAAAATTCGATACTTAACGAAAATTTCGACACGGTTGCATAGCTCATAATACGAATTTCACATTCGATCTTCCATCTTCTATAACCAGCGAAGATCGAAAATCGAATGCATCTCATAATAAGGGGCAATATCTCAGAATATACTATACAAATTTTATAATGGAATCTAAATGGACTACTAAACAACTATCCAGACCCTAACATTCTCATAAATGAATTTTCTCCCGATATTATTGCTCTGCAGGAGACACACCTCCCACACAACAAAACGGCTTTTCTCCCAAACAAGTACAATAGCTATTTCCACAACCTCCCCCAAAACTCTATATGCAAACAAGGAATTTCTCTTTTTGTGAAAAAATATCTCACATGTAAAGCTATTCGCATTCCATCCAACATCGCGGATTGGCCTAACTTCCTCTCCCTGTCAGCCGAAATATGTAGCAGTAAACCATCTCTGCATAATATAACCGCTGACGCCTCATCAATTAAAACGATAATCAGATCCGCTGCTCACATTTCAATCCCACAATCCCGATCAAGACAGTTCGCTAGAAAGCTGCCATATTGATCTACTTTTCTCTCATCCCTAAGAAGCTTCAAACAGTCTTTGTGGCCCAGTTTTAAACGAGGTAGAACATTAGACAACCTTGTAAGATTTGAAAAAGCGAACGCGGTATTTAGAAGAGAGTTAAAATTAGCAATAAGGAAAGCATTAGAAACACTTACGGCCAAGATCAATCCGCTATCCCCAAACAAATTTGGACAGACATAAAAACAGGATCAGTCCAAAGCAACTTTATACTATTCGTCCATTCCCAGAGGTCCTATCTAGTGTCCACAGGATATTGCGGAAGATTTTACAGCCACTAACTTGCATCCATCCATTGCAGCATTCTTATAACTTCCATCCAAATTTGAATACCCTGAAAAATAAAATCCTATCTGAACCCTACCACAACTGCTCACCCTCCCCGAATCTTCCTTTCAGACCTACCTATTATGCTGGAAGAATTTGACATTACAATATCCTCAATGACTGGCAATACTACAGGAGCGGATAAAACTGCTTATCCCCTCCTCACAAATCTCCCATTCAATCTAAGAAACAGACTCGTGAATCTATATAACACCATCTTCAACCAGGGTATTGAACCGCAGGCCTGGCAAACCGCAAAGATTTATTTGCAAATATGGTGTCAATTTTGCAATGGGACATGGCAGCTCCCATGGGCCTGCAAATTTTTAATCAGCTATAACTTCGGAACCATAAGTCACATGAACTGGAAATTTGGTATGCAGACATATCTATAGTAGGTGCTTATATATAAATTACTTTGTAGGAGGGGCGTGGCATATCTCATAGTCGTGGAGTTTTTAATGAGACATAACTTCGGAACCACTAGTCATATGACCCCTTTAATTCCTTTTGATATGCCTCTCGAATTTGCAATGACAATAAACAAGAATGCCATAAAGTAAAACACAAAACTTTATCGAAAATAAAATGTATGATAATTCCATTGGAAAATGCAGTTATGTTAATAGATGCTTTGAAGTATTAAAAGCATGCTGTGATATAATAATAGAGTTATTATTCGTAAGAAATTAGATAGTTAAAATTAAAATATTACAATATTGGTATTTCTTATATTATATAATTTGTTGGAGATATTTCAACCTTAATAAAAACACCTGCTGTGCCAAAAAATTGATATTGCATTCCATTCCATAACACCCAAGCAATACTACCTACCATATTCTGCTATCACGGCTACAGTAAAATTAGAGCAGAAATAAAATATAACATCTTTATACAAAATATTTTTCATATTTGTATAAAGAAGTAGTAAAGAAGGAGTATTCGAAATCAGCTGGTTACCTAGGAATGTGTGAAATCGAAACAAAACAAAGGAAATATTTACCACCAAACTATAGCAGCTTATGAAGTTAAAATTTGTAAATATTTTAAAAGAACTAAATATATTAACACCACTGCAATTTAAAAATAAAATTTAGTTTGTTTTTAATTTAAGTGGAAACATAATTATAAGAATGAAATTCAAAGCAGCGGCGTTATTGCTTGAAGAGGAGAACGAGTCCCAGATTGCTGATACGGAAGTTGAAAGGGGGAGATTTAGAGGCATGTTTGATCCTTTTCAGATGAGTGATGATAAGAAATGGCTCATTCCACGGTAATCGATACCGAATGAAACGAAAATAAACTTAAGAATTTGACTGTATTATTTCTAGTAAGAGTAAATAAATCTACCTTTCAAGACTGAAAGCCAAAATCCCGAAATTTATCTCAAAATCGGGTATTTTTTTACTCGGCAGGCAATGGCAAACCTCCGAGTGTAATTCTGCCATGAAAAACAGCTTCTCATAAAAATATAATCGCCGTTCGGAGTCGGCGTAAAGAATCGGTCTCTCCGATTTGTGTGACAACATCAAGGCGCACGCTGCAATTCGGAGGAGAAGCTCAGCCAAACACTAACATATGTAAAAGCGCCAATCTATTATTATTAGATTGTACCATTTACAAGCCCATATGAGAGGTTAATTTTTTTCAAAATTTACATGCTACCGTTACAAATAACGCAAACGTCAAAGCTGTGAAGCTGTGTTTTTCTGTGATCTGTTTAAATTTTGTGTTTTATAAAGCTGTTTACGCTTAATAACGTAAAAAATTAAAAAAAGTGTTAATAAACTTCTGGTGCACAATTTAAAGATAAGTAAAATATCAAAATTTCCTGTAAATTTGATTAATTTAACTTGATATATTCTTAAATGCATGTGCCGAGTATTTTGTTTCATATAATACATTGTTGTTGTACAATTGTTTTTGTTTGTACGCATTGATTTTGCTATTTTTGTCTTTTCGTCATTCCTGCTGTTTCATCTTTGTCACAGCTGTTTGCGTTGTGTTTATTAGGTGTTAAATATACAGCGCATTTAAAACTGTTCCGTTACATAGCTTTCCAACTGATATTTACCAGCTGATTGGTTCACTGATAATACATCGTTTTCAAAACTGTTTTGCTTTTTTGCTTCTAAAACCTAAAAATAATAATTTTAAACATGTCGTGTATTTACACCAATTGCCACGTTAAAAGCGACTCCTATGTGTCATGCTGGTTCTGCGATGGGATTGCCACTATAAAATGTGCTGGTTTGAGCGGTAGAGTATTAGACGCTATTAACGAGGGAAAGGGTCTTCGTTGGTCTTGTCAAAAATGTAGATCAACCGAAGTTGATTTATTTAAATTCTTTAGGCATTCCAGAAATGGTTTTTCTGAGATCGGGAGGATCTGTCGGTGCTTGTTGAGAAATTTAAGCATTACGAAAAAATGTTTAGGTCTTTGACTTGTCTCGACAACCCTCCACACTCTGAGGATAGCCGAGAAAATAAAGATGGGCGTCTTATTAGTACACCTAAAAAGACAGCCACTTTCTTCTCCATGCCCTCAGGCATTGGAGCCTCCTCTATCTAAAGCCATATCGACTAGGTCTACACCATTTCCAGTTGTAAATGAGAAAGCGTCAAATGAAATTGCGAAAGCGTCATTTGGAAATGAGAATAGTCAATTGTAAATGCGATATCGTCATTTGAAATTGAGAATAGTCAATTGTAAATGAGAAAAGGTCAATAGTAAATGAGAAAGCGTCATTTGTAATTGAGAGTAGTCAATTATAAATGAGAAAGCGTCAAATGAAAATGCGAAATCGTCTTTTGGAATTGAGAATAGTCAATTGTAAATGAGAAAGCGTCATTTGTAATTGAGAATAGTCAATTGTAAATGAGAAAGCGTCAATTGAAAATGAGAATAGTAAATTGTAAATGAGAAAGCGTCAAATGAAAATTCGAAAGCGTCATTTGGAAATGAGAAACTCGTTTTTATTCAGAAATTATTTAGATGTTATTAAAAATGCAAGTTTATTATGTCCCAACTTGCATATCTTGTAAAGATAAAGCATTTCCATGGAAAGATGTTGCGTGCTGAAATACTCTCGCGCAGTCTCCTCCGG